>NC_028639.1:25526473-25565692 GCF_001406875.1 Solanum pennellii
ACACACACACACACACACACACACACACACACACACATATATATATATGTGTGTGTGTGTGTGTGTGTGTGTGTGTGTGTGTGTGTGTGCAATGAAAGTAGAGGGCTATGTAACCTTCATATGAGAAGGTTCTATGTACCCTTGATAGACTATATATTATATGTATGTAGAGGTCTATGTAAACCTCTAAGTATATAAAATGAACGTTTCAAATTTTTTTGCATGTTAGACCTATGAATGTAATGACACGAGACTAAGAGGCTAGTCTTAGTCCTCAATGAGGACGACGACGCCGGTTATGTGTAGGGGTATACCTGGATGTGACAAACTTGGTATCAGAGAATAAGATTGAATATCATTGAGTTATGTCTCTCTCTCTACCACGCCTATATAGGTTTGTATTCATAATTGTGAAGCATGCCACACTTATGAATAGGAACCTATGTGATTCTTAGGAATCACTCTCTTTACTGGAAATCCTAATCGTGTCATTAGAGTAAACTTATTGTGTGTTTTTGCATCTAATCCTATTGTTATAATTATAGGAAGAATGAGCACTCGAAGGAATGCGGCTCGAAGACTTTAAGAGGAAATTGCCAATGTGGGAGCTCCTCCTCATGGTGAGCAAGTTCCTCCACTTGAAGAAACGCTAATGTTGACAAAGCTCAGGTCAATCCTCCACCGTTGACGGATGGAGATATAAGGGCTGCCCTCATTCAATTGCATCAATCCACCACTATCCAAGCCCAAGCTATGAAGACCCAAGCCAACCGGGAACTTGTACCCATCCTCAACAACAAGTCACTACTATGGCTTCTCGTCTAAGATATTTCACTCAGATGAATCCTTCTATTTTCTATGGGTCTAAGGTTGATGATGACACGCAAGAATTCATAGATGAAGTCTCTAAAATACTTTTTTCAATGGTGTTGACAACAAGTGAAAAGGCCGAGTTGGCCACTTATCAACTTAAGGACGTGGCACAAGCATGGTATGTGTAATGGAGGGATAATAGGTCATTGAGGGGTGGTCCGTTAACTTGGGAGATCTTTAAGAAGGCTTTTATAGATTGATTTTTTCCTAAGGATATGAGAGTGGAAAAAGTGTTGGAGTTCATAAACCTTCGCCAAGGAGGAAGGAGAGTTCATGAATACACCTTTGAATTCATTAAATTGTTCAAATATGCTCCTTCCTTCGTTTCCTATACTAGAGATCAAATGAGTCGGTTTGTGACGGGGGTGTCGGACGACTTACAAGAGGAGTTTCATTCGTCCATGCTACATGAGAACATGAACATTTACCGTCTTATGGTGCAAGAAAGAAGGGTTGAGGATGCAAGGTCTAAGAGAAAGAGTAGAGAGGCTAAGAGAGCAAGATCTTTCGATGGAGTTTCTTCAAAGAATAGGCCTGAAATACAAGACAATCCTAGATTTAGGAAGCGGGTTTCAAATCAAGTCTCTTCCAAGTTCCCAAGATCTAGTGGTGATAGGGTGTCTAACCCTATATTCAAGAAGAGAAAAGGTACTAATTCACAACCGAGAAGCCAACTTGTGTAAAGTGTGGAAAGAAACACTATGGTGATTGCCTTAAGGGGATAGATAATTTATTTAGTGATGGCAAGAGTGGTCACAAGATGAGATATTGTCCGAACATGTACAGTCAAGACAAGGGTAGTGGTCAAGCTGAAGCAAGTGGTTCTAATGAGGCACCAAAGAAGAACCACTTTTATGCTCTCCGCTGTACATGTTAGCAAGAGACTTGTCCCAACGTGGTGAGCGGTATGTTGAAAGTTTTCTCTATCAATATATATGCCTTACTTGATCCTCGCACTACTTTATCATTTGTTACCCCTCTTGTAGCTAAAAAGTTTCATATTTTACCTGATATTTTGCATGAACCTTTAATACTTTCTACTCCAGTTTGTGAGTCGGTTATTGCAAAAAGGGTGTATAGAAATTGTCGAATAATGTTTCCCAATAGAGTTTTGTATGTTGATCTAGTAGAACTCGATATGCAAGATTTTGATATTATATTGGGCTTTGATTTGTTGCATTCCTGCTTTTTTTTCCATTGTTTGTAGGAAAACGGTGGTAAAGTTTAACTTTCCAATTGAACCCATTGTAGAGTGGAAGGGTGGAAATTCTATTCCTAGAGGTCGTATTATATCTTGTCTAAAAGCATGCAAAATGATCTCTAAAGTTTGTCTATACCATATTGTAAGAGTCCAAGATCTAGACTCCGAAATTCCTCCCATTAAGTCGGCCTCCATAATGAGTGAATTTCCTGAGGTTTTTCCTAATGACCTTCCCGGTATCCCTCCCGAACAGGAAATTGATTTTGGTATCGATTTACTACCTAATACAAATCCCATTTGAGTTTCTCCTTATCGGATGGCACCGGCAGAATTAAAAAAGTTGAATTCTCAACTCAAGGATTTACTAGATAAGGGTTTTATAAGGCCTAGTATTTCTCCGTGGGGTGCTCTGGTTTTGTTTGTAAAGAAGAAAGATGAGTCCTTGAGAATGTGTATTGAACCCCGCCAACTCAACAAGGTCATCATTAAGAATAAGTATTCTCTCCGTCGGATTGACGACTTGTTTGATCAACTCCAAGGGGCGAGCTACTTTCCAAAAATTGACCTGAGATCGGGGTATCACCATCTTAGGGTGAGAGGTGAGGATATACCAAAGACAACATGCTGGACTAGATATGGTCATTATGAGTTCTTGGTAATGTCTTTTGGTCTCACTAATGGCTCCGACGACATTTATGGACCTAATGAATAGAGTGTTTCGAAATTACCTAGATTTATTTGTCATTTTCTTCATTGACGATTCTTGGTGTATTCGAAGAATGAGGGTGATCACATTGGTCATTTGAGGATGGTATTGCAAACCCTTAAAGAACATATTGTTTTCCAAATATAGCAAGTGTAAGTTTTGGTTGAGGTTAATGACATTTCGTGGACACATCATATCTAATGAGGGAGTTGAGGTAGACCCAAGGAAAATGGAGGCGGTAAAGAATTGGCCTAGACAATTGACTCCAACTGACATTAGGAGTTTCTTCGGTCGAGCGGGTTATTATAGGAGGATCGTGGATGGTTTTGCGTCCATTACATTTCCTTTGACTACTTTGACCCAAAAGAGAAAGAAATTTTAGTGGTCAAAGGTGTGTGAGAAAATTTTCCAATTGTTGAAAGGTAGGCTCACTTCCGTTCCGGTGTTGACTTTACAGGAGGGTACAAAGGTTTTTTTTGTGCATTGTGATGCTTTCGAGTGGGTTTGGGGCATCTGCTTATGCAACACGAGAAAGTGATATTATATGCCTCTAGGCTACTTAAGGCACATGAGCTAAACTATCCCACTCATGACCTTAAATTAGCGGTCGTGGTGTTTGCATAGAAAATATGGAGGTATTACTTGTACGGTGTACATGCTGATGTCTTTACCGACCATAAGAGTCTGCAATATGTGTTTACCCAAAAAGATTTGAATCTCCTGAAAAGAAGGGGGTTAGAATTGTTGAAAGATTATGACATGAGTGTCCTCTATCACCCCGGCAGGGCTAATGTGGTTGCGGATGCCCTAAGTCGTATGACTATAGGTAGTGTATCCTCATTGACGAAGAGAAGAAGTACCTAGCGAGGGAAGTACATAGGTTTTATAGGTTGGGGGTAAGGCTAGAAGGTTCTCCGAATCGGGGTGCTATAGTCCATCATAATTCTGACTCATCTCTAATGGTTGAGGTGAAGTCCAAACAACACTTTGATCAAACAGTGATGGAGTTGAAATAATCTATTCTCGGAATGTTAAATGAGCAATTCTCCTTAGGGGGGATAGTGTGTTAAGGTACCAAGAAATATTGTGTGTTCCCGATGTAGATGTGTTGAGGGACCGAATCCTAGAAGAATCCCATGGGTACCGCTACTCCGTTCATCCGGGTTCGACAAAAATGTACCATGACCTAAGGGAAATATATTTGTGGGAAGGTTTGAAGAGTGACATAAAGGAGTTTGTCGCTAAGTTTCCAAACTTCCAACAAGTAAAGGTCGAACATCAACGCCGGGTGGCTTACTAAAAGAGATCCAAATTCCTACTTGGAAGTGGGAAGACATCAATATGGACTTTGTAGTGGGTTTACCTCGGACTCAAAAGTCATATGATTCCATATGGGTGGTTGTAGATAGGTTGACTAAGTCCGCTCGCTTTATTCTCGTCAATTGTACTTATTCGGCGAAAGATTATGCTAGAATCTTCATAGATGAGATTGTGTGTCGCCATAGTATTTTGTTATCCATCATATCGGATCGGGGTGCACAGTTCACATCTATGTTTTGGACGTCATTCCAAAAAGGGTTGGGTACTAAGGTGAAGTTGAGTAACGCTTTTCATCTCCAAATGGATGGTCAAACAAAACGCACTATTCAAACCCTTGAGGATATGCTTAGGGCTTGCATTATTGATTTTAAAGGGAATTGTCATAAACATTTGCCTTTGGTGGAGTTTGCTTATGAAGCGTTGTATGGTAGGAGGTGTAGGTCTCCTATTGGATGGTTTGAAGTGGGTGAGCCTTCTCTTCTTTGTCCCTATTTGGTTTATAAAACTTTGGAAAAAGTTCATATCATAAGGAACCGGTTGCAAAAGTCCTATAGTCGGCAAAAGTCTTATGCCGATTGTAGCAGAAGGGATTTGGAGTTTGAAGAAGGTGATAATGTGTATTTGCAAATTTCACCAATGAAAGGGGTGGTTAGATTTGGCAAGAAGGGAAACTCGATTCCTCGTTATTTGGGTCCCCATGAAATCTTGCAAAGGTTTGGTAAGGTTGCCTATGAATTGAAACTTCCTAGTTAATTGGCTTCGATTTCATCCGGTTTTCCATGTTTCTATGTTGAAGAAGTGTATCGGTGATTCCGAGTCCATTCTTCCTATTGAGGGTCTTGGTGTCAAGGATACCTCTCTTATGAGGAAGTTCCGGTTCAAATTCTTGATAGGAAAGTCAAGAAGTTATGGAATAAAGAGGTGGTTTCTGTAAATGTGTTATGGAAGAATCACCTAGTTGAGGGTGCAACATAGGAGGCCGAGGCCGACATGAAGTCCCGTTACCCTCATCTTTTTGACAATTAAGGTTATTCATTGTTTTTAATAATATAAATATGACTTGAAATTGAAGTTTCATGATTTTTGGTGAAGTCTTGCAAAAATGTGCATTTTGAGTTGCATTACAGTGAAATTAAAACTTGAACTTGAAATTATGCCTTTTTGGTATCTGAGTTATGTAGTGTATTTTGATATGGTAAGCCTTTATGAAATGATTTGTAGCATGTTGTTAAGTTGAACTTTGTGCTAATTTACTTATGTAGTGTATGTTGAGCTCATGCGTGTGGTGACAAGGAAATACATCATGATGCAGTGTTTTAAGCTTTATGTGTGGTAATTGGAGTTTTGAAATTTTTCTTGTTGAAATTATATGATTTATGTTGATTTGATATTGTTGATTGGTTGGGCTACTAGCATTGATTCTATTCCTTCCTTCAAAAGAGTTTTAGTGTCATTCGGGGATGAATGTTCCTAAGGAGGGGATAATGTAACACTTTGAAAATCCGAGATGAGTCTATGCACCTAACATAGGTACCATGGAGTCTAATCACTGTTATAAGACCTATTTTTAATGAATATAGGTCATTTAGGAAGTTTAAGAACCAAAACGTCCGTGACGTCCGAAAGTTGGTTCAAAGGGATACTAGTGTGCGTTAGCCTATTTGACTAGCTTTTAGGAGTCAAAATTTATGGAAAATGGTGAAAGGGTATATAATAGGTAATTAAGTTGTTTTGTGGTTGAACGTCCGATACGAATCCCCAAGGACAGTTCAAAGGCCCTTGAGGAGGACCCTTGCAGGTTGAGGCAACATTGGCTAGACAATGTGCATCGATGGGACATGGGACGGCCCGTATGTGGATCTACGGGGCATCGATGCCACCGTCATCCCAAACTTAGACAAAATATTTGAGTCCCTCATATGTGAAGTCTCATAACTCAACAACGGTTGTTTAACACGGAAGGCATACTGCCCGTCGACTCACAGATGGCTCATCGTTTGGGGTCTCGTCTGTGAGGGTGGAGTTCCTGCACAACTTAAGTTAATTTCATTTAATTAGTTAGTGGGTTAGGTGATTCATTAGGGTTTTAAGGGAGTCTAATTAAGTTGATTAATCCCCATTATAATTACCCCCAACCCTCATTAATCTAAACACAACTTACAACAAATAAACTCTCTTCCTTCTCTCTTCTTTGTCTCTTTACTTGAACTCACCATTGAAGACTAGAAAGGAAAGGCTGTTTGTGGGATGGAAAGGGACGAATTCACCATTAAATTTTCATCAAACGATAAGGTATGGGATCTAATTCACCTTTGGGACTCTTTCCTCAAAGGGTTCCTTAAAAATGGATTTTAAAAGTTGAATTTTCATGTGGGTTTCATCCAATTACGAAATTGATGTTGTGAACTGAGTTGTTTATGATTTATTTAGAATAGAATGGACAGATTAACATGTAATTTAACTTTATTATGATCAATTGTGATGGTTTGGTTCAATTTGAAGATTTTGATTCTTAATCCTCAACCCTAGGTTGATCTTTATGTAAATTGGGTTGGGATTGATTCAATTGTCTTGATTATGGGTTAAATCATTATTAGATGATATTTTTACACCAATCCTTAACTAATTGGAATGAATTGTAGTATTTCATGATAATCTTTAGAAGTGATCTAGGTTATGGAAATTAGCCTAATTAACCTTGTTTTCACCATTGATTCGGTATTGAATTATGTAGTGACTCTTCTAGTATTGTTATCATGTTGATTATTGAATTATGATGTTGAACATCTAAATTGGATTTAATTGAGGTTTTAGGGTAAGGCCTAAATGATGATCTATGAGGAAGACTTGGTAAGTGTCTGAATATGTTGATTAAGTCATGATTTTTATTGGAGTATTTCTTATATTAGGATGATATGGTGGTATGATGTTAAATTAAAATGTCTTGAATATGTTGTGAGGTTGATTAAGGTGTATATAATATAAGGATGGTCATAACTATCAATGTGCCTTTATATGCTATGAAATGCTAATGTGTTAACCTCACTTATATGAATTTTGATGAAATGAATATACTCATGAAATTCTTATTGAACTATTGATGATGATGATTATACAAGGGTTAGACCCTATGACCTAAGCTAATCTATGATTGATAAGTAAAGGCTTAAAGACATTTCAAAAAGGGACTCTAGCTTAGGAACGAGTTAGCTAGATTGAGGAGTGTCCCTTCCCACATAGTGAAGGTAGGAACACTACATTACTCTTGAGATTGGAGAATATAATGCAAAGTGCATAAAGAGGGTCCCAACTATATCTCATAGTTCTTTAACTATGTTTCCCACGTAGGAATACTAGCTAGTGGATACGCGTCGTTTCTATGTTTCATGTTTTCGTACTACCTTGGCAAGTAGTCCGCCTTCTTTCGGTGTAGGGTTTTATGACACCGGATTCCACAGTAGCTCATGTTGTCTATGTCGGTTAGGGAAATATGTTCTCAAATGGTAAAATGAATTAAAAGATTTGAATTATAACTCGGATAACCTAAGGGTCTAGCTTAGTCAAGGTAGGGATGTGAGACTCTACCTAAACATTGCACTAGTTAACCTTTAGAAGATTCTTAGGAGGATATTTTTATATATGTTTAAGTTATGATGATATATGATATGTATATGATGGACTTGGTACAATTTTTATACTACATGTTGATTAGTTCACTTATAAGTATGTGTTGGGTTGTATTGTTAAAGAAGATGAAATGCATATCTAAAAGTTGTATTGTGTGGAGTTAGACATTGGTTATAGTTTTCTGTTTGGGCTACTTGATTGAGTACGGTTATGGGGCTTTGCTTGGTCAATGCACTTATTTACATAATAAAGATTAATGAGTAGTTATCTTGCCTATTATAATATAATTGACTCTTATTCATACTTGTGATGTTATTGCTTGAATATAGGATTGTAGTAGATCATGGGTTCAAGTATGTTGTGATACATATTACTTATTTGAGTTAGTAAGAATGGTTGGTTGGTTGGTATGAATTGCTTGATTTTGCATTAGACTTTTAAAAGGGGCAAATGGCATGTTTAGATTAATAGTATATGTGGAGCACTAACCCCATTTTCTTCCCTTTTCTCAAACATTTTAGGATGCGGTTGTTGAAGTCTCATTTGGGACGACTTGAAGAAGGCTTGGATATTCTCTATCATCCAAGTGGGTAGGTCCTCACTTTCCGAGGGTGATGTCAATATCATGCATACGAAATTCTTTTGTTGTTCTAAGGATTTAATGTTCATTCCACCTTCATTGTGTATGACTTGTATAAGCCTATATGTGGTTCCTTTACATTTGATGTAGGGCTAATGACCATATTGTGATAATAGTTTAAATGGTATGAGATGAGACAATATTTGAGACTGTTTTCTATCTTATATATATGTGTATGTGCAATGAAAGTATAAGGCTATGTAACCTTCCTATACGAAGGGTCTATGTAAACTCTATACAACTATATATTATGTGTATGTAGAGGTCTATGTAAACCTCCAAGTAGAAAAAATTAAAGTTTTAAATTTCTCCGCATTTTCAACCTATGAATGTAATGACATAAGACTTAGAGGCTAGTCTTAGTCCTCAAAGAGACGACGCCGGTTACGCCTAGGGTGTAATCCCGGATGTGATAACCCATTCACCCCTTCACTTTTCAGTGAACCAACGCAGGTTGGATGCACCAGCGATGGTTGTCCATATACGGCATGTAGGTCTAACGATGGGCCGTCCTGGCTGTCCGTCGTTTGGTTCAGAGAGTGGACTTTGGGAGCATCAGATCCCTAGGAAAATTCTTGACATGTACCACCATCGATGAGGCGTCGACCAGCCAACTAGCCGTCGATTGCCTTCATCTTTTGGGGTTGGTCTAGGCTGTCTTAGCCCAAACAATGTGTCCTTTTTAAAGGACCTTTGGTTGGTCCTTCGGGAATTTTGCCAAGATGTTTCCAACCCTAATAAGTTCATATAAGAGTTTAGGACCTCCGACATCAATTTCATCCAAAATTAACACGTAAAACTCGACGAAACACACTAAGCCACATAAGGATATTTTAAAGAAAACCTTTCGAACGGCATGGACGTTCTTAGACGTTTGACTTACAAACATCAAAAAACCTTAACCACTGCCTCTTAACATCTTCTTAACATATTTTAGGACTTCAAAACTTCTTGACACAAGCGTTAGGCTCTAGTTACACCTAAGTCATTTTAGAGGTGTTACATTCTTGTTAGTCGACTTCTTCTTATTCCTCATCCTCTTCCTCTTCAACCACTTCCTCCTATTCCGCGTCGAGCTCTTTCTATTCATCCTCTTCCTTTCCTCTTCTTCCCTTTCATTTTCCTCTTCTCTTTCCACTCGTCCTCCTTTTCCTCTCTCGCTTTTCCTCTTCCTGTTCATCCTATTCCTCCTGTTTTTCTGCCTCTTCATCTTCTTCCTCCTATTCCTCTTCCTTCACTTCTTCCTCTTCTTCCTATTCTTTTTAATCTTACTCTTCCTCTTCATTCTCTTTCTTTTCATCCTCTTCATCTCCTTTCTTTTATTCTTGTTTCTCTTCCTCTTCTTAATCTTCCTCCTCTTCCTCTTTCTTTTCTTTCTCTTCCTCTTCTTCTTCTTCAACTTTTTATTCCTTTTCTTCTTCCTCCTCTTCCTTCACATCGTCCACTTCCTCTTCTTCATCATTTTCCTCTTGTTCTTGTTCTTCCTCTTTCTCTTCCTCTTCTTGTTCCTCTTCTTATTCTTTTTCCTTTTTCTGTTCCTATTATTCTTGTTCTTCCTTTTTCTCTTCCTCGTCTTCCTTTTCATCTTTATCCTCATCTTCCTTTTCCTCTTCGTCCCCTTCTTCTCCTTCTTTATGTAATTTTTGCTCCCCTTTCTTTTCCTTTTCGTCTTCTTCTTCTTCTTCTTCCTCTTTATCTTCCTCTTTCTCTTCATCCTCCTCCTCTTTCTCTTTCTCCTCCTCCTTCTCTTCTTCTTCTATTCATATTCCTATTCCTCCTCTTCCTCTTCCTCATCTTCGACCTCTTCTTCATCTTCCTCTTCCTCTTCTTCTTCAATTTCTTCTTCGTGCTCTTCTTCTGGATTTTCTTTTTCTTCCTGTTATTTTCCTCTTACTCTTCATGCTCTTCTTCTTCCTCTTCTTGTTCCTCTTTTTGTTCCATTTTTTAATCTTCTTCCTCTTCTTCTTCTTATATTTGTCCTTTTTTTTCCACTTCTTCCTCTTATTATATCTCTTTTTCCTACTCATCCTTCTCTTCTTCTTCCCTCTCTTCTTCTCCTTCTCTTCTTCTTTTCTTCTTTTTCTTCTTCCTATTATTATTCTTCTTCTTCGTCGTCTTCCTCTTCCTCTTCTTCTTTCTGTTTATCTTCCTCTTTTTATTCCTTCTCTTTTTCTTATACCTCTTCCTCCTCTTCT
The DNA here is from genome assembly GCF_001406875.1 of Solanum pennellii. Lineage (NCBI taxonomy): Eukaryota > Viridiplantae > Streptophyta > Magnoliopsida > Solanales > Solanaceae > Solanum > Solanum pennellii. The sequence continues at coordinate 25,537,036 of NC_028639.1, forward strand.
TCTTCCACCTATTCCTCTTCCTGTACCTACATTTTCTCGTACTCTTCATCCTCTTCTTCCTTATCTTTTCTTTTCCATTCCACCTCTTCTTACTCCTCCTTTTCTTCATCATCTTCCTATTAATTTGAATTAAAATAAGAAAAGACTCCCTTGTTCGTAAAATGACCATCCAGTAAAAAACCAAGATACCACATTGACGGGCTGTGGATGGACCTATGGTCCAACTTGGTTAAGTTGGTTTCATGAGAGAGACATATTGGTCACCTATGACTCTTCGGTGTAGGTTATGGTGTAGTTCTTCTTTAGTAAATGTCCATTGTGTCCATCAAAGTTGTGACCACACCACGAGTCATTCCTGGAGTTATCAAGATGGGGACACAGGACCTAGGATCACAAGTGACCCCAACATATCCTTGTAGGCTTAATCATGAGCATACTAAATATAAACTTAGCAAATAAACTATGCGGAAGCTAAATCATTAGAAACACTAAAATGGTTGGTAGTACCCCATATATTGTCTGAATATATACAAAATATTAGAGTTCAATACAAGAAAATTGTCAAACTAAAAAACTAAGCTAAATCTAACTATGTATGGAAATATGCCTTTAAACTGACTAGAAATGTTAGGACATGATCCAACTAGATCTAGCAAAATTGTAACTAAAGAGTAAAAGCGCTAAAGATAAACATGTCACTAGTTCTTGAGAATGAGGACTCACTACTGATGTTGTTGAACTGAATATCAGGAACCAATCTGAGTATGCGTCAGTACTTGAAAAGTAAGCATGCATGATGGAGTATAACTGAAAAAAACATATAATTGAACAAGCAATTGAACAAGAGTATAATCTGAACATGATATAGATACTAATAATGAGCTCATTGAATGCAATGACAAAATGATAACATGCTACGACTGAATAGTGACTATACAGATATGTGGTCAATGCAATGAATTCTGTCTGAACTCTGGGAGATACTGATAACTGATAATAAAACTAGATAAGCTAAATGTGGTGTCACAATCGGAATCTAGACATCATTGCAACTACCCTTGAAGTCTATCACACAAGATCTCAACATTTCCTCTAAGGTATAAATGGTATGCTCTGCCTGGCCATCCGTCTATGGATGAAATGTGGTGTTAAGATTAACTTGAGTACCAAGGTCTTTCTGAATGACTTTCATAAATGAGAAGTAAATTGAGGACCTCCATCTGAGATGATACACAAAAGAATCCCATGCAACCTGACTATCTCAATACTGTAAAGCTTGGCGTAGATCTTCACCGAATTCATAGTCTTCACCGCAGAAAATTGAGAATTCTTAGTAACTCTTTCAACTATCACACAAATGGAGTGAAGTTGTCTGCGAGTACGAGGTAAACTTGTAATGAAATCCATGTTGATAACTTCCCACTTCCAAGTAGGAAAATTGATATCTTGAGTCATACTTCCTGGTTTCTGATATTCTCCCTTCACTTGTTGAGAATTGGGAGACTTAGTCACAAAATCTTCTATATCCCTTTTCATACCATTCCACCTATAGACTTCCCAGAGATTGCGGTACATCTTAGTGGCGCATGGATGAATAACATAACTAGAATTACGGGCTCTCTTTCAAGAATATTATGTCTCAACTTGCCCACATTAAGAGGAAATAGTCGACCCTAATAATGAAGCAGACTATCTACCCCTTGAAGAATACCTCAACCCTTTGTTGATGGACTGCACCTTTGACTTCGAGAAATATCGATCTCTATCTAGGTTTTTCTTAACCTCCACTACCAATGAATATTTCTATCTTTTTTGAACCATTACACCACCATCTGACAGGATCATAAGACAAACTCCTAGGCGAGAAACTATGTAAACATCTTTTGCTAGATCTTTTCTTTCTTCCTTAACCTGTGTTACACTACCCATAGATAGTTTCCTTAGGATATCTACTACTACAATTTGTTTACAAGGATGGTAATACACACTCATGTCATAATCCCAAAAGTCAAGCCAGCTCCCCTAGCGAAGATTCAACTTTTTCTGGGTGAACACCTACTGAAGGTTCCTATGGTCTGTGAACCCATATATATGAACACCATCCAGGTAGTGTCTCCAAATCTTGATATCAAACACCACTACTGCAATCTTGAGTTCATGAGTTGGATAGTTCTTCTCATGATCCTTAAGCCGTTAGGAAGAATAGGCTATAACCTTACCTCGCTGCATCAACACAAAACCAAGGCCACTCTAGATGCATCACAATAAATGAAATAACCTTTTGAACGCTATGGTAGAGTAAAATTAGGAGCTCTAGTAAACCTAGTTTTTAGTTATGAGAAACTTTTTTCACAATCATCCGACCACTGAAACTTAACCTTTTGTTGATTCAAATAAGACAATGGAGAGGATATGGATGAAAATCCTTATGTGAACCTTCTGTAATAACCATCCAAACCTAAGAAACTTCTTATATCTTTAGGAGAGGTAGGCCTGGGCAATTTTTTTACTGCCTCTATTTTCTGGGAATGCACTCGGATCCCATTCATGAATACTATATGCCCAAGGAAAGCTCCTGGTTGTAACCAGAACTCAAACCTGTTAAATTTTATTGAATAGCTTGAAATGATTGAAAGTTCACAGAACAAACTTAGATGACTCGAATGTTTTACCTCATTCCTAGAGTAAATGAGGATATCATGTTACACTCCGATCCTACGCGCTATATATGCCCAAAACCCAGTGACCATTACTAGCCTTGAGCGAACCGTTGTCTCAAGATGGAACATTTGAAATGCAAAATAAAAAGAGACTCAAAACGTATTATCAGACTGACTATTTGTCTATGAAGCCTTTATGATACTAAGATGAATGTTTAGACAAACCCCGCAACTACATATGAAAAGACTATAAACAATAAAAAAGTCCTCCTGAATATAAAAAGTCTCAGAACTGACTCTCAGTGTTCAAACTTGATCAACGAAGCGCTGGATTTTGATCCTGGTTTCGTGCGTCTGCATCATAAGTTGATGCAGGCCAAATGGCATCAGTACATTGAATGTACGAGTATGCGAGTTGGAATGCTATACAATAGAGGCTAGAAAGAGTCTGAAAGAAACTGAAGAACGTACCTGACTCAAATCAACTCAACATGACTGACTCATTTCAATATAAAGCATTTTAAGCACAAGTGCAATATAAAGAAAAGTTGTTTGAAAACATGCTAATGTATATATACAAATACATTTAACTTCTATGGAAGTTTCTCCAACTGACAACCATCACTTAAGAGCTAGAGTGATGATGTAGTATTTTTGCCTCACGTTGCCATGGCCATCCTCACCTTTCCATCAATATAGAACATGAACTGTCTAATGGATCCACTAGTATATGCTAAAAAGCAGTAAAGGAGTCATCTAAAATGTATGACCCTTTTCTACCCATGGTGGCTACATGGTTCATGGGGTCTGGGACTTATCTGAACTCTACCCCATATCGGTGCTTTATATTACTCCCCTGAATATCACTATATTAGTTCTTTTGTTTTTTTAAAACAACATACTTACTTCTGTGATTTGAGATTTGTGCTTAAAACATAGTTCAAAAGACTATATATATCTTGGAGATATCAATTTCTTCTCCTGCTTTATTTAGAAAGCGATTACTCTTTTCTAAAAACTACCATGAAAACTCATTGGAAATCTCAGTTTCCATTCTTAAGTTAAATGTGAAAACATTTATAAACTTTCAGGGAATACATAGTTCCGTTATAACTTTTGAGAATTGAACTCAACTCTTTAGTCTTTGCTTACCTTGAAACTTAAGTCTTAACCAACTTCTAGGGTATACTTAGTTCCTGATATATCATTGAGGAAAAGATTCAACTTTTAATCTTTACTCTGACTTAAAATTTGAGCCTCAAAGAATCTTGAAAACTTTGAGAAACTTTACTTTGACTTCTAAACTCAACTTTTAACTACTTTGACTTTGATCATAACTTTCCTTTAATTTTATTATGGATTCACGATCATGATTTGCGTTCCTTAGTGATTTCTAGGTGTTTAGAAATTATTTGAAGTAATTAGAATCATCGGAAGGTGTTAATGTACCTTAGAAGGACTAAAATGGCTAATCTATGAAAAGTGGATGAAAATATGTCAATCTGGGCGGAGTAGTGGCGCGCCGCGCCAGCGTCAGCTGACTGAGGCTTGATTCTGGCGCACTGGTGGCACGGCTTTCAAGGCCCCAATTGACAGAGGCTATATTTTGGCGCTCTTTAGGCATGATGCGCCTGGCCTTGTCCAGGTGCGTCTGACGAATTTTTCCACTCGTTTACTGGTTCCAAATTGCCGAAACCTCTATGGTTTCATCTCCAAACTCTTAGGATCATTAATTCCTTCAATACCCATCAGATCTAAAACAAAAACAATATGAGAAACTACTAATCAACATCAATGGGCATGAAATCAACTCAACCAAAAAGGGATTCGTTGAGATTATCAAGAACTCACTTCTAATCATGTAATTTCTAAAACTTATGAACTAAAACAAGATTGATGTGCATATGAATTAAACAAACACGAATGAGCTCACCTACCTTTATAGGGATCACCTTTCACAAATTCCACTTGAAATCCCTTGGCGTTCTTGGCGAAATCATGATATTTCTCTCTTCTCTTTCTTCTCTTATCTATTCTCCTAAACTCTAACTGTTAAAGAATTTTCCTAATTGTAAATAAAACTTATTTTTACCCCCAATTAGACCCTTAAAATGAATTAGGAAATAAATGGGTAAAAGGACTAGTTTTCCCTTCCTCAAATCCGGATTGGGCTTTCCTTGCTTCAACAACCCAACCTCCGAAAGACATATCTCCCTCATGCGATATGGAAATTAAGAAAGCTCTGTGTCGTTAGGAAAACATTTCCAAGGTCATTACAACCATATAAGAAACTGACTCTAACTCATCTTGAACTAGAAGTTATGGCCATTTGAAAATGACCAAAAACTCACTTGCTTAACTTAGAAACACTTCAAGATTTTCCTTTTTTTTTCAAAAGTGAAAAAGTTTAATTTCTTAGCTTATTGTAGTCTAGTATGAGGTATGAGATGTTACAATATCTCTTCATTGGGAACATTCATCCTCGCATGAGATTTATTTCACTATACCAAGAGTTCCAACAACAAGTTCAACACTCAAAATCAAAAGCAAGTACAACATGCTTTCTCATAGTTTATAAGGTACTTAGAAGAGAATTAGTAACTTGATCTGCATTTTTATCCAGATTCAAAGAGATGTGGATATTTCTTCTTCATATCCTTTTCAGCTTCCCAAGATGCTTCTTCAACAAATTGGTTCCCCAAAAGGACATTGATAAATAGAACGTCCTTTGTTCTTAACTTGCGAACTTGCTGATCTAAAATCTGAATCATAATCTCTTCATAGGATGGCCGATCCTTAATCACAACATTTTCATTGGTATATTCAATGAAGGATCACCTATGCACTTCTTCAACATGAAGTTATGAAATACAAGATGAACCGCTGCTAACTCATGTGGCAGGTCAAACTCATAAGCTACATGGCCGATTGTCTTGGATATTCTATAAGATCCAATTTACCAAGGACTATGTTTTCCCTTCTTACCAAACATAATAACACGCTTCATGGGTGAAACTTTCATATATACCCAATTATCCACCTCAAAACTCCAACGGCCTTATCCTAACATATGTATAGGACTTTTGACGACTCTATGCCGTTTTCAATCTCTCTTGAATCACCTTCACCTTCTACATGGCTTGGTGAACTAGATCTGGTCCTATGACACCTGCCTCACCAACTTCTAACCACCCTATGGTAAATATGCATCTTCTACCATAAAGAGCTTCATATGGAGCCATTAGGATGCTCGAATGGTAACTGTTGTTGTAAACAAACACAATGAGACGCAGGTGATCATCCCAATTCCCCTTGAAATCAATCACACAAGCTCTGAAGATGTATTCTAAGGTTTGGACAGTGCGCACCGTTTTCCCATCCGTCTGAGGGTGGAAAGCAGTTCTTCAGTTTACCTTTTGAACCCAAACCTTTCTGGAAATTCTTCAAGATTGAGCAGTAAATTGTGCACCTCTATATGAAATGATTGAAATTGGGACACCATAGAGTCTCACCACCTTCTTACGGTGTAACTTCACATAATCCTCTTCCAAATGAGTGGTGTTTATTTGCAAAAAGTGGGCTGATTTTGTCATTCTACCAACAATCACCCAAATCGATTCATATTGTAGGCGAGACAAGTAAATAGTAATATTCTCCCACTTCCATTCCGTAAGTTCTATATTCTTAGCCAAGCCTCCAAGCCTTTGGTGTTTCACTTTCACATGGTGTAAATTCGGGCACTTAACAACAAACTAAGCAATGACATCTTCATACCTTCCCACCAGTACACCTCTCTCAAGTCGCGGTAGATCTTGATTGAACCCTAGGTAAACACAACATACCTTGGTACTTCAGCACACATCTACCCCTTGTTCAAAATATAATAATCTTTGCTTATGAACATTTTCCTTCAAATCAAGCTAAATGTGGTCTTGGTCTTGATTTTCTTTCACCTCTGACACTAGTCGTGATTCAGCCCCATTAGTCACTATTATTCCTCCTTTTGTGAAATCCATAAGTCTTACTCCCAGGCATGCAAGGCTGTGCACATCTTTCGCAAAATCCCTCTTTTATTCTTCAACATGCACGGTACTCCCCATAAATAATAAACTTAAAGCATCACAAACCACATTAGCCTTACCTGAATGTTAAAAACTACTCATGTCATAATTCTTCATCAATTCTAATCACCTCATCTTTCTAAGATTTAGCTTTTTCAAGGTGAACACATATTGTAGGCACTTGAGATCAGTGAATATATCAACATGAACAACCTACAAGTAGTGACACCATATCTTCAAGGTGAATACCATTACACCGAACTCCAAGTCATGGATTAAGTAATTCTTCTCATGAACCTTTAACTGTCTGGAGTTATAAGCTATGACCCTGCCATTTTGCATTAATACATAGCCCAAACAAACTCTTGATGCATCACAGTACACCACAAAACCTTGAATACCCTATGGTAAGGTCAAAACTATAGCAGAAGTCAACCTCTTCTTTAACTCCTTAAAGATGTTCTAACAAGGTTGAGACCTTTGAAATTTAACTATCTTCTAAGTCAACGTGGTCAAGGGAGATGAGATAGATGAAAACTCCTCGACAAACCTTTAATAGTGGACAACCAAACCCAAGAAACTCCTAATATTAGTTGGAGACGTGGGTTTAGGCCAACTCTGAATAGTTCCTATCTTTTGGGTATCAGCTCTAATCCCATCAATGGAAACTATGTGACCCAAGAATGCCACAGACTTAAGCCAAAACTCCCACATGGAGAACTTGTCATACAACTCCTTTTCTTTCTAAGTGTGAGGTACTATTCTGAGGTGAGTAGCGTGGTCTTCTTCATTCGTTGAATAGATTAGTATGTCATCAATTAAGACAGTGACGAATAAATTTAAATAAGGCTTGAAAACTCTATTCATAAGATCCATAAATGTTGCACGTGAATTGGTCAAACAAAAATACATGACCAAAAACTCATAATTCCCATCTCTGTTTCTAAAAGTTATCTTTGGAATATAATATTCCCTAACTTTCAACTGATGGTAGCTTGACCTGAGCTCAATTTTCGAGAAGAATGAAGCTCCCTGAATCTGGTTGAAAAGATCACATATCCTTGGTAGAGGATAATTGTTCTTGATGGTAACCTTATTCAATTTGGCGGTAGTCTATACACATCCTAAGGGAACAATTCTTCTTTCTCACGAACTAGAACGGAGCGCCCCAAGTTGAGACACTTAGTCGAATAAAACCCTCATCTAACAAGGATTGACTCAAGATTTAGGGTTTTGCTGCTCGAATCCTTAATCAAAACTATATTACAGGGATAACCCTTATAGATCATATTTCTAGCCTTAAAGTATGAAATGAACCGACCCATAGGCTCTAAGCTAATAACCTTCCATTCTAAGATAGGTTTGTTTCTAAAAATAGAAAAAGAATCCTAGTTCTATAATCGACTGAGGCATAAAATGAATGTAAAAAATCCATGCATGGAATGACATCAAAGTCTACCATTTCTAACTCTACAAGATTTGTTGAGGTGACTTTCTAGGAGATCGTGACAAGGAAATTTTTGTATACCCATCTAGGTATCACTGGGTCACCGAGTGGAATAGAGATTGAGAAAGGTTCTAAGAGAGTTTCTGGACTAATATCGAACTTAATTGCTAATAAGAAGTTACATAAATGAGAAAGTAGTCCCTGGATCTAATAATGTATAAACATGGTATCAAAAACTCGTGACGTACCAGTTACTATATCAGGAGAATATTTTTTATCTTAGAGATCCTAAACAACATATAGTCTATTCTAATGCTGTCACCTACCTGTACCAGATGAGTTACCCTGCTGAGTCGAGCGACCTGCTAGTGTTTCGAAAGTTTTACACTGAGTTATACCATTATTGCATCTTTGATCCTTTTTAGAAGGACAATCCCTAAAACCGTGAATAGACTAAACAAACAAAATACATCTTTCCTTTCCAGCAAGAAACTCTCCCAGATAGTTTTTACAACACTTAAGACTAGTTGGGTAGGTTTTGGTACCTAAAACACCTTCTTGACACTTAGAGCCTCAAGACCTACATTTCTGATCTTGTTTGAACTTGGTGGATGAAACATTAGCAGACGAAGGTGTTGGAGATGAAAATTTCTGTTGACTGGTGTGTTGTTATTTCATGGTATTTTTAATACATTTTGCTTGAGAGTTTTCTGTGTCTTGACTCATTTTGCATTAATTTCTATGTGTTTTTCTTATGCTTGCAGGAAATAAGCTCAGACGCGGAGAATTGGAGACAAAGTTGAGAGAAGTGCAGAAAAGGGTGTCTATATAGGCAAACTATGGACCGTAGGTCAAGTTACGCTTCGTATATTATAATCATATATGGGAAGGATAGGCATTGATGAAGATCATGAACGTCTTCACTGAGTGTTGACCACAATTACTATTTCTCCATCAAATCGATGAGAGATTTGGTTCTAGTACCTGGTGCTGAAAAGTCTAAATATGGAGTAACTAAAAAAAGTTATGGACCGTAGGTTGACTAAAGGTTTGTTCTGCTAGATCTTTGAATTTTAAAGAAATTTTGATGAATTTAAAGAATAAAAAAAATGGCCTAAGTCTTGAGCTACGTAAGAAACCTATGGACTATATATTGACTTACGGATAGTAGGTCAGTATCGTAGATAGAAGACGTGTCTAGAAACTTTTGTCGTAATTTTGTTTCCTTTTAAAGTAAAGACTTATTTTTCTATATATATGGAATGTAAACCTTATTTTTGGGGTTTACACACTATTTTTCTTGTTTATTTATTTCCATTGGAGATTAAATTTGCAAACTTTGGCAATTATTTATTTCTAAAGAACGTTTTGGAGATTTTGGTTTCACAATTCAAGTTAAAATTCTGGATTTATTATTTCTATTATGTAGGTTCATGATTCTTTAATTGAAAAACTATGATTTGTGTTCTTGCTAATATGGGTAACAAAATCCACAACTAAGGTTGTGGGAACCATGAGCAATTAAAAAATATGAGTAGTCATTAAGCCAATTCTTGAATAGTTTTTTTTATGCATGCATTGATAATTCATTCATCTAGAAGTCTTTTTAACAGTGGCCAATGTTAGAACTCGCCTTGTTGATACTTGCCAGACCAAGAAGGTATTTAATAAGAAAAGAATTATCAACATAGATTTATTGTGGTACTATCTAATAGTCTAATGTCAATTGGTGTGAGGGTAAAAACTAAGTCATACATCGATGTGATGTCTTATATGAGGTAAAGGTAAGGGTTAGTAAATTATACACACATAGCTGGACCAAGGTGCAAGGTGAAATTCTTTAGATGCCGGACCAAGGATTTAAAGATACCTAACTTATCACTATGCAAGCAATACACTAGGAAGGGATTGCTATTACTAGGATTACCGCGTTATGAGCTTGTGGGGAACACTTATCCCCTAGTCATTTTCTCATCTTGGTAACAACTAAAGTTAGAATCTTGCTCACTGATTACTTACACAATTTTCTAAATTTGTTTCACAATTCCCCCTATTAATTATTTGTTTTTGGAAATACATTGGCTAAACTAATATAATCATTAGATAAGTTTAGGTCTAAATCATTTTCATCGTGGAATCGATCCCAACCTACAAGTTTGATTCTTTACTTGATAATGACCGCTTATGCTTCTTTAGGGAGGTGCAATTAGAGTGTATTGTATTTTGGCGCCGCTTCCAGGGAGTTCGTGTTTTAGATTAAGTTTAACTACATCATTGAACTTTGGTCAAATATATCCTAACTTTATGCTTTATTTTTGGTTTTGTTCTCTCTCAGGTTCCAACTCTAGTGTATGCCAAGTACATGGAGTCAAGGAGAATCATATACTCTGTACGATCCAGTGCTCAACCGATATCTGACAGAATGAATAACTAGGGAGCACCAATTAACCCTATCCGAGGAGACTTGGGTGATGTTTCTTGGTTGCAACCTCCACGGGTTGTTAATAAATCAATCTCGCTGGTTGGGACGCAACCTAAGGTTTAAAATCTAGCCAATGATAGGTTTCTACTTTCTGTTTAGTAGTTTAATTTGCTTATTTGGTCCTTTGTACTCAATTAGAAAGGTGCTTAATTTTTTTAGTGTTGTTCTGATAGAGCATAGGGTCTATGCCTAAAAGTTCCCAGAAAATGCAAAGAGAATTTCCTAATGCTTTATACATGTGCATGTGTGCATTGAAAAAGCTGCAAAAAAAAAGGTATGGTGCAGACGACTACGTATACCATCAATGGGCTGTAGTTCATTCAATGGACCCTAAATGGTGCCTGTAAATGCCAGGTAAGTTTCCAGACTTTTCTAAGTATAAAGGCAATCCACAGTCCTAACCTACAAACCGTAGATCCACCACGGACCGTAAGCGGGGTCTCGTAGTCCTAACCCTAGTGTGACCGACCTGACCCACACCCCTCCTATTTATAAATCCCCCATTTAAATATCACTCCTACTTCCCTCATTTTCTCCCCCAACCGTTTCAAATCTTTCAAATCCCTTCCATTACTCCCCCATATACCATTCTCATTCGTTCATCCACTATCTCTAATCCTCTTCCCTTTCGAATTTAAATTGCTCCCAAATTTTTCAAAGATTATAGTATCCGGGTGCGTTGCATATAGGTCACTTTTGTTGGTGGTATTGGACTCATAGTGTCGTGACACAATCACACCATTCCTAATTTCTTACAAGATAATAGACTTTACCTCACTTTGAATTTAAGTTCAAAGATTGATTTTAGAAAGTTGGGAGTCGCGTCTTCACCTTGGGTATTTAATCGTCTATAAATGCATTCTAATTGTGAAGTACAAACACCCATGGGACGATGGTCAGTGATAATGGGTGGTTATAGCATAAATAAGTGCAAATAAATAGTCTATAAGTAAGTTTTGACTTAGGTTCTATCTTCTTGTGAAATAATGATAAAATTGAGTAATTGGAACCCTTAGACCGACAAACTAGCATTTCTTACATTTGGCTTCAAAATGGGTTTTAAAAATAAGACATATCTGAGACCTAGCACAGACCTCATCTATGCGACCCCGTCTACGGACCCTAGATCAGGTCTGTGGATGGAGCACTTGGACATATTCACTATGTGTGAGAGTACGGATGTGGATTAGGTGAGTAGATCAATATACATACCGTTCTGCATATCCAATGATTCCATCGGAGTCCAAATATTTGGTACCTTTGATGTAGTTTCACGAGCCGCAACTCTACCTACGAATCGTAGTTGACCATTGTATTCTACTCCCTTAATTTTTAATATTTTGTTTCTATTTCTAAAATTGTTTCGGGTGTTGTAGGTTTGTTTTGGCTCCTAACAAATCCTCCATAGGTATGATGGAACCCAAGAAGGCATCTATCGCTAAGGGTAGGTCCTAATCAAGTAGACCTTCCCGTAAACTATTTTCACCGATCCAGAGGGTGACAAAGACCCCGAGTATGTCCCCCCCACTAGAAGGTTTCCAATCAAAGCACCCGGGCTAATAGGAACAAGTCCAGGAATGTGACAACCGAGGTTTTCAATGTCTCCCAATATGATGAGAAGGATACACTAATCGGGTCACCAAAAATGTCTGCTTCTACTTCTTTAATCAACTCTACGTCCAGGTTTACTTCGAAATCCACTACCGGTTCAACATCCCACAATCAAGCTGACTAGTTTGATGAGACCACTAGCTACAAAGAGGCCCTAGTCTCTCAAAATTATGAACCTGCTCCGGTAGATGGGGAGCAAAACCGATTGTGCGTCGAGAGGCAATGGAAAATCTATCGAGATGCCAAAATGATTAATGCAAAAGAGAACATGGATAAAATTATCACAGTAGAACAGAGATTTCTTTTCGGGAGTATACACACTATGCCAGAGACTGACCGGTTATTTCAACAAAATAAATGTGAGTGGATGGAACGAGACCCCGGGTGTATAGTGATGAGATTCTGTGGGATTTCAATTCTTTCTATGTTTCCAATTTTCAAGGGTCGATAGATAAGTGGTCCAATCCCACATTCCAGGACAACTTCACTTCCACCCTGGTCTGAGGTTTTTTAGTGGACATCTCTGATGCCACCATTAGTCGATTCATCTATGGCCATGTCCCTAATAACACTTGCGCACTAAACACGGCTAACTTTGATTATAGGTTGGATATCATGCAGACTGGATCGTTCACATGTAATGCGGAATAGAGGGAGGTTGTCCAATTGTAATTTTTTAGGCACATGGATCTGGCTGGGGAACGAGGGGAATGGGTTGTCCAATTGTGATTTTTTAGGCACATGGATCTGGATGGGGAACGAGGGGAATGGGTTGCTTCACTCCTATTAGAAATTCGGAAGGCCACCCTAACGTTACTAGCCATTTTTTTTTGGCTTTTGGTACCAAATAAAATGTCACCGACGAAGGCTGACAACTTAGTTACATGGGATAGAGAAATCATAGTTGTTGCATTGGTCGCAGGGATTGAGATGAATTTCGTCCTTATGCTACTGGTGGAGACACATGAGAGGGTCTTAAAGACCTCCACTACTTACCCATTTTTGTGTATGATTTGTCATCTATTCAGGGATGCTAGAGTACCAATATGGAACTATGACAAGTTGGTCCATACAAACGGGACTCTAGACATTGGAATAATCCTTGATGAAGAAAGTTTGGCTGCCCCACGTAGAGGGCCTCGTGTCAATGTGCCTTTGCGAAATGATTTGGTAGATGTTGTGGAGTAGATGCAAAGTGATGGGCCTGCACCTACAACCCGCACTAATGAAGCTCTAGCTTCCTCCTCAGAGGCTGCTACCCTAGCCCCAAGCCCATCTTGATCCAGTACGCTTTCTGGATCCAGTGTTATACAAGCAGCCCGTGTCAAGAAATTAGAGGGAGTGGATTGCGGAAAAAATTGACCAAAAAGGTCCAAGTTTTCATAAGCAGCTCGATGCCTTGAAGTTGATAGTTCTAGAGAGGCCAACTCCCACTTCTGATATGTCCTCTTTTTTGACCAAACTAGCTAGTCTCGGAGCTGATTTGATGCCATCCTTGCCACACTAGTTGTTGAGCCACATGTTGCACCCTCCTCATTAGGCGATGATACCGTCTTGGATGCATTATTCAGTAATGGTGACGGGGAGGAGGAGCCCGCGTCCACTCTTTCCCGAGGTAAGAGGCATCGATCATATAACACCACTGAGCTCACGGAGGAGGAAAAGGCCATTAACAGGAAACAGAAGCTAGAGAAGAAGGCAAAGAAATCTTCCATCATATATGAGTAGTTGAGGTAGCAGAGGGCCCGTGAGATATTTGTTGGGGTATCGAGTTCTATGCCCGTTACTAAGGTCTTGCCTATTATGGAGGATGACATGAGCACCAATGATGGTGGGGTGAGACTTCCAAATAGCAATATTGAGTGTTACGACCATGGAGTACCCCCTATTCGTAACTGGCGTATTCCACCTCTTGAAGTTCTCATACAAGACACATGGATCTTTCATTGCATATACTACTCAAATATAAGTAAGAATTTATAAATTTCTTCACACAGGAATAATACTTTAATTAATAAGCAAGAGGAAGACTTTTAAAAACGTCTAGCTTTACAACATGTATGCCTCACAAACCATCTAATACTTTAGAGTACACCATTGGGACTAAGCCCATTCAAAACTTAAATAAATACTAAATGACATAAAGGAACATGTAGTGTACTGTCCTCGAATCTATGAGGACTCACCAAGTCTTCATTTTGAACCACTTAGAAACATAGTCAACGTCCATAGCATACCATATCTCCAATCCTTACACTTTAGTCAAAAAGGGAAAAGAAGGAATTAGCACATTAAGCACTAAGTATGGAAGCCATGCAAAAAGGGACATTTAGTACAGAAACATTCTTTCATGACATTTTGATAAAAACCTTCATCATAAGAGTTTAAGAGACACTACACAAGTCAACAATCATATAAAAGATATGAAACCAACATCAACATATAGGACTTAATTCCATATTCAACAAGTAATTCTTTTCATCATTTAGACTCTCTACTTAAGATTACTCTAAGACCCACCTAAGTAAGACATGAAGAGACCACCCATACACCCTCTTTAAGGACACCTAAGTATTCCTCATAGCCTCCCTAGATAAGAACCATTCAATTAGACGTACTATTAATAGGAGAGCATACATTAAATAGGTAATTTAGAAGTCAATCATACAATTAGTTATAATATTCCAGAAAATTTACTTGTCTAGTGAAGGGTCTATTAGGTTTTAAGAATATATATTGGGCTACATAGGCATCCCAATGCCCAATATTGAGTAATATTGGGCATGTTAGAGAATATTGGCTTAAGGGTGTTAGCCAATTTCTATGTATTTACAAGTAACTAAAAATACTGTTGATGTTCAATTGCGCCAATCCAAGCTTGTTTAGAAATTGTACCTGCAATGATGACCCTAAGCTAAAATGTGTAATTCCTTAACTTACATATTAGGTACGAGGTATACAAGTGTCAAGCCTAGTTACCATAGCACATGATCATTTAAAATGACCATGTAGGTTAAGCAGTTCCCAAGGACATAGTGAGGGTTCTTGGACAAGAAATGAGCAGCAACACATGTACAAGCACATGTGCCGGCCAAGAGAGAAACAACCAAGCCCAACCAAATTCGGTTAGGGCGGTTAGGGGGCAGGCGCACGCACCGGTAAAGCCATGTGAAGGCCTAGCTTCCTAACCAACTCTAGGCTATAACTAACTTACCTAACTAGCTAATTAACCTATGTCTAACCAAAATAAACTAACTAGTGTATCCGAAATCCTAAAATCTAACTGGGTGACACTAGCCGAGTAACTAACTAAAGAAACATCCTAGTACCTAACCTAGGATGGTCCAAAATGGTTGGTTAAAGTAGTAGTGACTTAGGGGTACTTTAGTAATTACCCTAGGTCACCTAATTAATTAAATTAATAACTTAATCAATTAATTAAAAATCAAATTCAAGGCCGAGACCCTTAGAAAAATTTCAGATTTGGCTAAGTCGAAAGCTCTCCTATTTTTAGTCAATTTAGGAGGGGCGTTTTGGTAATTAGTTAACTGATTTATTTAATAAGTTAATTAGCCTAAGTTTTATTAAACAATATTCATTTCCTAAGACCTAGACTCACGTTTATCCATAGAAACCCTCGACTAAAAAAAGTAAACAAAACGTGAGAAAATAGAAAATTTCTCTCAATTCTCCTTAGGCGATTTCAAGGTTTTCGTGCAAAGTACAAGGTGATCTTCGTAGGTTCAATTCTACAGTAAGATATGGGTTTTATATCTTGGATTCCTTTTGCAAGAGGCTTTTCAAAGGTTTTTGAATTCAAGAAAATCGAAATTAGGGTTATTCCCAATGATTCGAATGTTCACCTCCCTAGTTCTTCATATTTTCGATTCTAGTTATATGTATAATGCAAAATCTCGAACATGTTGTTGGTATGTGGTGCTAACTGATCATTATGTGTAGGTTTCTACGATTTAATAATGTAGAATGAGACCTATAGGTTAGATCCGTATGATAAATGCCTAATTGTATTCGATAAGATGAAATTATTAGAAGTCGTTTAGGAAATTCAGTTTACTATTGAAACGAATGACGTTTCGATTACTGATTGTGTTTTACAGTAGATATATTTGAAAGTGTTTGGAATGCAATGTTTCCAAGATGAAACAAGAATTTGAATCAAAGCTAGTTAATGAATCTTCAATACCAAATCAACTTTATAGCTTGGCCAATCTATCCCTGAATTGTTCTTATAAGCAAATTAAATGTTAAAAGTTGGATTCCTTAAAATGAAGTTTATATTACTATATATGTGAAAGTTTGGCTTATGCCAATGAATTGTCCAACAATATTATTTCAAAAATATGATATAAAGTTTTCTAATGACTAAGTCATAACAATCTTACACGGCAAATATAAATTATGATGTTCTTGTAAGGTCAAATACATGTTAAAGAGTTACTTGAAAAGTTGTAACTCAATGAACTCATAACCCAGATTATGCTAATGAGTGGGACAAGTCCCAACATACCCTATGTAAATGAACTTGTGAACATAGTAACAAATTGAGTAAGTCCTTACAACTTTTATATAGAATGGTACAAGACTACCAAAGATCGTTGAATAAGATAAGGTGAGTAATGAAATAACCAAAGCTTATGAGTTATGAAATTGACCTAAAAGAGGTGTTAAAGGAAGTGATACAAGTCTCACTTGCACCTAAAAAATTATGTCAAAGATACTCACATAAGAGAATGTTAGAAATCGTGAGACAAGTCTCATTCATATCATAATGGTATTGTAAGATTAAGTTCACATTAATCAAGTAAAGAAATGGATGAAAAGTCATCCATTGATTTAATCATACCTCATATTATATGCAAGATTCCATAACGTATGAGTCAACTCTAAAAGTTATAAAGTATAAGAAATTGAGCAAAGCACCGATAGACTAGCAATGAGCTTGTGCAAGCACATGAAAGCCTCATTAGATGAGGCTACCACTAAGGTGGATAAGGGTATCTGAAATAACCTAGTGTTTGAACTACGTTGCCAGCATAAGAACTAGTCAGTGGATTCCACCTAAGAGAGCAAGGCAGTATTCGGTTTCACTTTGGCCGGTGAACTACCTCTTTTCAGTGTGGGGAAGACACTAGATTTCATGTTTAGCTCACATGATCTATGTCAGTTAAATGCTCAAGAAAGTATTCGGTTTCACTTTAACCATGAACCACCTCTTTTTGGTGTTGGGGAGAAACTAGACTTGGTTTAACTTTAGCTGGTGAACCACCCTTATTCAGTGTTGGGCAGACACTGGATTTCATGTTAACTCACATGATCTAGGTTTACTATAACCAGTGAACCACCTCTTTTCGAGTGGGGAATAAATTTCATGTTATCTCAAATGATCTTAATGCTAAATATTTCTTTAAAAAAGTAAAAAAGAAAGAAGAACAGATGTAAGTTCCAAGTGAACTAAGTAAGCAAAAGCATAAGTATATCAATTCATCAGTGTTTGATAAGAATGAAGTTTTAATAGTTACTGGCTTATGCAAACAAAAATAAAGATTTTCTTATAATGACTCCTTATATTATGAAAATGAATGAGTAATGGGCATAGCCAATAAAGATTGGCTTATAAAGACATCATGCCCAATTGTAGTAAATCTTTTCTTTAGTCTCTTGGATTACTTACTTGATTCATTGTATGTATTGGACTATAATGAATCATTGCACTTATAAGTAAAACATAGGATTAAAGAAGATCATTGAAATACAAAATAAAAAGAAGAAAATACTGAAAAAAATAAACTAAGTCTGGAAAGAGAGCTCTCGGCTTAAGAGGGAGCAAAATTATAAATATTCGTTCGAGTTGTTTTAAAATTATGTTCATGATTCCAAGGTCTTATGTTCATATAGAAAAAGAGTTTTATGCTTTAAATTCATGAGAACATGTCATATTCATAGCATAAATCACAATAAACGAATTAGGAAAGTATAGTGACTTCACTTTTCAAAAACCGCATGTTGATATAGGAAGAGCTTTCCTTAATCATGCATAGTCCTTATGTGTTTATGTGCATACAACCATACTTAGTACAAGTGTTTACTAACCCCTAACTATTACTTTTTTTTATAGGTGCAGGTTGTTGAAGAGGATTGAAGATTAGTTGAAGCGGTTCGGACTAGTATCTCTAGACCTTTGGTAGGTCCTCTTGAGTTCGAGGATGCTACGTTTGCTTTCTAGTTTTAGTACATTAGACATAGCTAGTGGATATTGTCCCTAGCGTTTTCTTTCAAACATTTGTTTAAATCATTGTATTAAGGCCATTTGGCAAACTATAATTATATTATGAATTCTTTATTTCAATTGTTTAATCGATTGTAGATGGTTTTTTAGTTTGAGTCGTAGCATAACACTCTTATGCAGTAATTATATGAAGTCTACGTATAATAAATTAAGTTTTAATTTTTTTTATATTTTCCACAAATTTAAATGTATGATTGTGATGAAAACTAAGAAGAGGCTTGTCTGCGACCTTTGAGAGGTTAACGACGCCATTCTCATCTGGTGTCTAGATTCCCGGTGTGACGTTTGGGGATTTCACATAATGGTCTTGGACGACCTAGGGAACTCACTTTAGAATCTTCAAAGCCTACTCGTGCCATTTGTATATAATGTCCCATTCCACTACCTACACGTTGTAGAACCTAACTAATAACTTGAGTGCATATCCCACATGATGAGAATAAGCATTAACTGACATAGACCATACTATCTAGGTATGGAATGCGATGTTATAAAACTTCAGACCGTGGAAGGTGTTCTTATTTACAAAGGTAGAACTAGGACACTTCCCATGTATGCACATGGTTTAAAGGATATCAAGGTCTTCTTCGTACTATAGTCTCATACTTCAAGTAGTACTACTACCACAAGCACATACGCTCGGTGCTATCCTTAGTTCTCATACAGTAATTTCATTCACATAGCAGTATTTTAGAAGGTACCATCTCTAAGTCCTACCAACTCATAATACAACTACCAAGAAGGGTTCAACAAGGGCTACCGATCAAGGTTCATTAGAATAGCTCATTGAAGAATTGGGTACCATGCTAGGTCTATCCGCTTCACTTCATTATAAACCTTATTTAATATTCAAGGTTTCACATTCTTAACCTTATTTTCATATTCAAGGTTTCACATTAGTCATTCTTAGAAGGGTACCACTTTAGGTCTACCGATCCTAGTCATTCATTCATCATTTCATTCATAACTTTCATTTATCTAGTAGGAGCAACTAGGTCTACCTAAACAAGACACCATATCAACATATAAGGACCCTCATAGTCCATAATTATCAAATGTTAACATTAGAGAAAAACACTATTCATCACATCATGCCACATTATACAAGATCCCACATACATCATATCATCCTTCACTTATGCATTCATATAAGCCATAAAACCTTATACAAAAAAACATTACCCCATATAACAAAATTCACATTATACTTTCACATATACCATAACATGATACTACTACAATTCACATAATAATGCCGACAAGGCCATGAACACACTATGAACAAGAAGTAAATACCATCACCATAAGTGGACCATTCCACACGAGCAATTCTATATAAATTCAACATTGGTAAGGGAATTAAGTCAATTTACCCAATTGCAATAGCAAAGATCACCATTCCTTAACATCTCCAACAATCCACAGTATAATAGCATAATTAACAATAAAAATCAATTATACAACACATTATAATCACAATTCCATCAACATTAAATCAAATGTAATAGACCCACTTCATAAGCAAAATTTAGAGATTTTGTAAATCAAGTTTCATGGAGATTTTCTTTTTAAAACATCAACTTAACATCAATAATGTCATATCTTATGATTTGAAATCATTTCATGCAAGAACCCTTGAGTTAGAGTAGAAGTTGGACATTTTCATAAACTTGGAAATCACTTTGAGATTGGCTCCATGATCATAGCTAGCCTTAGATAAACAACTCCAATACATTATTATTCAATAACCTATCGAAAATTGAGAAGAAATCAGTTGAAACCATCCTTTCTAGCAAGCTCCTACACGACCTTCAATGGTAACATGAGAGAATTTTTGTAGAGAAAGACTTGTGAGGGTTTTGAAATTTAGATTTCTAATTGAGGGCTTGGGGTTTTTTGATTTGGGAATGAGTGTATAATGACCTAAAATCAGTACATAATACACTGATAAAATACCCAAAACACCCTTATATTAGTTGGACCTTTGTAATTAAGTCTAACTTGACTTTTGTACGACGCGACCAAATCTGGGCAGCCACTGCGCGACGCCGAGGCACCTCCACAGAATAATTTTCGAAATTATTTTGAGGCAGTGAGCTGCGTGGCAAGACCGTTGTGTGGAAACATGTTTTGGCATTTGAGTGGCAGGCGCGCAGCGCACCATGGACTCCAAAAAACTGCTGCCCTGGCAGCTTCCTTGGCCCATGTTTGGGTCCTCCTAAAGGACCCTTAGGGGTGTCCTTGGGGAGTCGTAATCGAACATTTTGACCCAAAACATGTTCATCTAAACACTAGAGTCACCTCCACTGATTTTAGACTCAAAACAACGCAAAAAACATGAACAACATACTAAGACACCAACACGTAAAAGACTAGTTTTCGAACATCTTGGTCGTCCATTGTCGTTTGACTTCAATACTTTTTAAAGCTTACTTCAAAAGATATTGTTCATAATTTTAACAAATTATTAACTCAATATAGTCACGTGAAGCTCTAATTTGTCGTAATTCATTTTGAGGGTGTAATAATACTCCCCCACTTGGAAAACATTCGTCCTCAAATGACACTAAAGCACTTTTAACACAATGAAGGGGTAAAGACTCAAGACTAGCAGACCACCATAATGCAATCACTAATATACTCAATATACAAAGCTAAGAGGATCATCAACTACACATATAAGAGACTCAAAACACAACAAGAAGGTAGGAACAACATCTACAAACTCATCATGCATTAGACTTCACATTTCTTATTCATATTGGAGGAACTTCTTTCTCCACATAATACAATGGTCACTTCAACATTTCTAACTACATCACGAAAATTTCTCATGAAAGTACAATTATGAAAAATTTCCAGTAAGGCAAATTTAAACAATATTCTCAAAAAAAAAAAAGAAGAAGCTAAAAAGGAAATTTCTCAATAACACATTATCATTCTCAACAAGTCAAGTAATATACTATTTAGGCATGTTAACTATTTCACCTCATGAAGCAAATTGACAATCTACAATAAATGCACATGAACATTACGGAATACAATGTATGAAAACTCATTTTCTCATTGAACAATAATTCAACCAAAACATGCATATACATTTGGAAACTCATTTTTCACAAAAGACGCCAACGTGAACCAAGATACTAAAAACTCTTAGTTTTAGGCTTGAATGAGCACATAAGAAAAAGATAAGGATATATCACTCTTGACAACCTTACAAATTACCATACTCCCCAACTGTGGAGAAACCCATCTATGGTCAGCATGAACCTACCATGAGAGTCTCAATCAAGAAACCATCAATCTTACAAAGACCACTCAAGGTCTCACTTAAATCCACATCACCGGATCTATACTCCTCACTCTATATACCTCTTGAGATAAAAACATCAATCAAGCCTATCACATGAACACCAAAGACTCTCAAGTCCTCATCATCTAGCCACAACGTCCCCTTCCATGAGAAACTCAAACTAGCTCTTCCAAAGATCACCTCTTCCCATTATAAGGTTGGATCAAAATAATATCAAACCTCCTTAATAATTACACCAATATATTTCTTACACCACATTTCATCATCTCTTTCAACTAACCTCAAAAGTACAACATATCCAATTCGGGTTCTACCAACAATACTTACCATCATAAGGCAACTCATCAAACCTAAGGTCATTATCAAAACCTTTTATATTGCATCTAGAAAGTCACACATAACCTTTTTATCTCCCTCAACCTTATAAAACAACACTTACAAGGGAAATCCCACTCAAAGGACCATCACATAAGGAACAAAGGAAAGAAATCATAAAACAAAACTCAAAGGCACGATTAGAAGAATTAAAATGTGAAACTTTCTTCGAACACAATATCCTCCTATTCATAATGTTGCGCGCTTCGCATTATGAATAAGAATCTACTAGATATGAATGTGAGTCAACTTAAGACCATACCAGAAACCTTATGCTCTGACACCAAGTTTGTTACGACCCGGGAGTACCCTCTAGCCGTAACCGGCATATTCGATCTCTCCGAGGTCTCATACATGCACATGAATCTTTAATTTCATATGATACTAAAAAAAGTAAGAATTTAAAACATTCTTCAGACAAGAAGATTACTTTCATTAATAATAAAGAGGAAGACTTTTAAAAACATCTAACTTTACAACATGTATGGCTCATAAATCAGCTAATACTTTTTGGAGTACAACATTGTGACAAACACAATACAAAACATAAAGAAAGACTAAACGACATAAAGGAACATGTAGGGTATTAGGACTCACCAAGTCTTCATCTTCAACCACTTAGAAACCTACTAAACCTCCATAGCATAAGATATCTCCAATCCCTACTCTTTAGTTAAAAAGGAAAAAGAAGGGGATAGCACATTAAGAACTAAGTATGGAAGCCATGAAAAAAGGGACATTTCGTATAAAAACATGGTTACATGACATTTTGATAAAAACCTTCATCATTAGAGTACAAAAGACACAGCGCAAGTAAACAGTCACATATAAGACATATAAAACAACCATCAACATATAGGAATTAATTTCATATTCAACAAGTAAGCCTTTACATCATTTAGAAAATCTACCTAAGGTTACTCTATGACCCACCTAAGTAAGACATGAAGAAGCAGCCATACACCTTCTTCAAGTACACCTAAGTTTTCTTCAAAGCAACCCTAGGTACAAACCTTTCTATTCAACATACTATCAATAGTAGAACATGCATTACATAAGTCATTTAGAAGTCAAAGATACATATAGGGGACTTCACATAATGATCTTGGAAGACCTAGGGAACGTACTTTAGGATCTTTAAAGCCTACTCGTTCCATGTGTAGATAACATCCCATTACACTACCTACACGTTGTAGAACCTATCAAATAAAAGGAGTGCATATCCCACATGACGAGAATAGGCATTAACCGACATAGACCATACTATCTAGGTATGGAATTCAGTATAATAAGATCCAACACCGTGGAAGGTATTCTAATTGCTAAAGGTAGAACTAGGACACATCCCATGTAGACACATGGCTTAAGTGATATCAAGGGCTTCTTTGTACTGTAGTCTCATACTTCATGTAGAGATACTACCTCAAGAATGTCCATTAGGTGCTTTGTCTTGGTTCTCATAGAGTAAGTTCATTCACATAATATTATCGAGAAATTACCATTTCTAACTCCAACAAATCATAATACAGTACCAAGAAGAGGTCCACAAGGGCATACAATCAAGGTTCATTAGGATATATCATTCATGAAAATGGTTCCGTGCTAGGTTTATCCAAGTTGCTTCATCATAAACCTTCTTATCATATTCAAGGTTTCACATTCTTATCTTTATTTTTATATTCAATGTTTCACGTTAGTCATTCTTATAAGGGTACCACTTTAGGTTTACCAATCCTAGACTTCCATTCATTTTTTCTTTCATAACTTTCATGTATCAAGTAGGGAGAACTAGGTATACCTAAACAAGACACCATATCAACATATAAGGACCCTCATAGTCCATCATCAACACATGTTGATATACCGTAGTGTCACGGTATAATTAATACTTTTTCCTTAAGTTTAGTGTGTCCGTAAGCCTTTTTGTGCTAATTTTGATATAAGTTTCTCTTTGTTTTGCAGGAAATCTGTCTAAAGTTGAATGCGGAGACCACCTACGGAGCTTATGACGGTCCGTCGTGCCTGTGACGGTCCGTAGGTGGCAGCATAGTGCAACTGCTGAAGGAAAATGGGGACGTCTGACCAAGTGTGGGATTACGAAGCTTGTGACGGTCCGTCATAGCTGTGACGGTCCGTCCTGCAGGTTCGTCGTGAAGTTCAGAGAAGTGATCCCTGTACCCAGATTCCGAGAGTTGAAGTATTTTGGAACGAAGACCCTCGACGGACCGTTGTGCCTATGAAGGTCCGTCATACTTGCCGTTGAGGGGAATGAAGAAAGCAGCAGAAGAAGTTGCACAAGTATGGGACGACGTAGTGCACGACGGTCCGTTGTGACCACGACGGTCCGTCGCGTGGTCCGTCGACTCAAGCGCGTTTTGGCAGATTTCCAGCAATTAGAATTCTTGTTTAATTAGGTTTTTGTTTTTTTATAAATAGTTCAAAAAACCTCGTTTTTGAGGTTAGACACCTGATCGTTAGACTCTTAGATTGTTAAAAACTTTGTATTGGTGAACATTGTATTGAGAGATTCTTGATAATCATTAGACTTTTCGTGAGATTATTGATTACTTTGAGAATTCTTGCAAGTGATTTTTGGTGATTAATCAAGCAACCTTTTGGATTTTATTCTTTCTCATTGAAGTAAGTACATGAATTCTTAGTTAATATATTTGAATATTGTGTTTATGGCTATGAGTAACTAAACTCCATAACTAGGGTTGTGGGAACCATAGGCAAATAATGAGATAAACCCTAGCTAAAATAACAGTTCTAGAATAGTGTCTTGCATGTATTAATAATTCTTTCGCTTAGAAGTCTTTTTAACGGATGATCAACGTTAGAACTCGCCTTAATGCTACTTGCCGGACCAAGGAGGTAGATAATAGGAAAAGAATTATTAACATAGATTTAGTGTATACTATCTAAGAGGCTAGTAATGATTGGTACGAGGTAATAACTTAGTCAAATATCGAATACGATGCTTAATAGAGGTAAAGATAAGGGTTAGGAAATCAACACACGTAGCCGGACCAAGGTGCGGAGTGAGATTTTCTAGATGCCGGACCAAGGATTTAGAAATACATAACTTATCACTTTGCATGCAAGATACTAGGAAAGAATTGTTATAGTTATAGTTATCGAGTGATGAACTTGTGGGGAACACGTAACCCTAGTTACTTTGATTAATTGATTAAAATCCAACTTTCAAAGCTGTTAAGTGTCTCTTTCAATTTCGTTAGTTACTTTTTCTCATTAGGATATACAAACCCCCTTTTTTATGTTTTTACTTTCTAAGGAAGTCATCAATCGAACAATAGTAATAACAGGTTGAAGTTAAGTCTAGACAATTTTCCTCGTGGGAACGATCCCAACCTCACTAGTTGGGTTATTTACTTGACACGACCGCTTTACTTCTTATTTGAGAAGTAAGTTTGAGCGTATCAAATTTTGGCGCCGCTGCCGGGGATTATAGCTTTTAGATTAACTTGAACTTATTACTATAGTTTAGTTGATATTTTCTTGATTTTACTTTGTTTTATTGTTTTTCATTTATTTTCAGAACTATCCTCCTTGTATGCCAAATACACGGAAAGGAAGAGAACCGTTGTTTCCCTACGATCATGAGTTAGAGCGTACACTGCGCAATATGAATCATAATTTGGGAACAAATGATGAGGATCCGAACAAGAACATCCCAGCTCCGGTTGATGTTCATGATCAGATGTTACCCGATGCTCCGGGTGAACATCAACAGAGGGGACAAAATCCAGCTCCACGGCCCCAAGCATACTACAGAGGCTATGATAACATAGCAGATTCGGATGGGCCACTGGTTTTGCCTCCTCTACCCACAGGCGACACTTTTGTGGTAACTAGTAGTCTGATGCAAATGCTCACTGCCAGAGGTTTGTTTTCAGGGCTACCTTCTGAGGATCCACATGCCCATATAGCTAAGGTAAGGGCAGTGTGTAAAAGTTATGTAGGGAGGCCTTATTTGGATTTAGATGTAATAGGTCTCAGAGTGTTTCCTCTCTCACTGACGGGAGAGGCTGCTATTTGGTTCACTGAGCTCCCATTCAACTCCATATTTATTTGGAACCAATTAAGAGATGTCTTCTTAGCACGCTACTATCCGGTCTCCAAGAAACTAAACCACAAAGACAGAGTAAATAACTTTGTGGCACTACCAGGAGAGTCAGTTCGTAGTTCTTGGGATAGATTCACCTCATTCTTGAGGAGTGTTCCAAATCACCGTATAGATAATGAGTCACTGAAAGAATACATCTATCGGGGACAGGATGATAACAACAAAGCGGTATTGGACACTATAGCAGGTGGATCTTATGGAGAATGTCCTTATGCTGAGATTGCTGAAAAATTAGAAAAAATCTCCCGGAATAACAAAGCTTGGAGTACTAGGAAGTCTGATACAGGGAGAAACACCTTTGCAGTGCAGTCCACTCACAACCCAGCCACAGATGAGATTCGTGATGAAATGTCTCAAATGAGAACTGAGCTTGGGTTGGTCCTAAAACATGTCACTGGGGTGCAGAAAAGATTAATGCAGTCAACTAATTGTCGAAACCACCGCCACAAAACGATGAGTGTTATTATGAGGAGGATTCCCATGCAGTAAATGAACAGATGGGGGGTTTCCGACCAAGTGCCCAAGGCTCTAATCAGGAGAATTGGCGCCAAGGTCAAGGGAACCAATGTCGGAACTATGGTAACTACAATTGTGAGGGTCATTATGTCCAAGATGGAAACTACAATTGCGACAACAACTTCAACAGGGGTAACTATGGTAATAGAAACGACAGGAATGGACCCTATGTTCCTCCTCAAAATCATGAAGTTACTCCTAGGGATGGTGGAGGTAGTATGTCGCGAGTTGAGGATATGTTGCATATAATGATGAGGAGGTTCGATGCTAGTGATGAGCACAATAAAGAGTTGAGAAATGATTTAGCGGGTATTGGGCAAAAAGTTGATACCCATGCAATATCGATTAAACAACTTGAGTTACAATTGGCCTAATTATCTACAACTGTGAACACACGGCAACCGGGCACTCTTCCTAGCAACAATGTACAAAATTCGAAAAATGATGGACATTGTATGGCAATTACTACTCGCGGTGGCAAGCAAACCATTGACCCACCTATGCCATCTGATGAGAAAAGGTGACAAAAGAATCTGATAAAGTGGTAGAAGTTGATGCTGAATTAGAGGATAACACTGCAAAAGATGCTGAAGTGCCTAAAAAGGTAATTCCTATGCCTAGGCCACCACCCCCATTACCTCAAAGATTATTTAAAAAGACCGAGGATGGAAAATATCGGCGTTTTATAACAATGTTGAAGCAACTTTCTATCAATGTCCCTTTGGTAGAAGCTTTAGAACAAATGCCCGGTTACGCCAAATTTATGAAAGATCTGGTCAAAAAGAAAAGATCGGTCACTTTTGAGGATGATGATAGAATGCAGCATTGTAGTGCTATTGCTACAAGATCTCTGGTCCAAAAGAAAGAAGATCCGGGTGCGTTCACTATTCCTTGTACAATCGGGCTACTACATTTTGCGAAAGCATTATGTGATCTGGGGGCAAGCATAAATCTCATGCCCCTCTCGATTTACAAGAAGTTGGGTTTGGGTGACCCAAAGCCCACTGCGATGCGGCTACAGATTGCTGATCGAACAGTAAAACGACCTATAGGGATACTCCACGATGTGCTAGTAAAAGTGGAGTCATTCATATTTCCAGCAGATTTTGTTATTCTTGATTGCCAAGTCAATTTTGAAGTTCCCATTATTCTTGGGAGGCCATTCCTTGCTACGGGAAGAGCCTTAGTAGACATGGAAACGGGGCAGATGAAATTTAGGTTGAACAATGAGGAAGTGACCTTTAATGTTTGTAGGACCATGAGGCAGAGTGGTGAGCTCTAATCGGCATCTGCTATATCCTACAACATGGGTGAGACATCTGAGACACAAATAGAAGAACGTCTAAGTGCAGAAGCATTAGCGGCAGTAATAATGAACTTTGATAGTGATTGCATTGAAGAGTATGAGTCATTAGTTGCGGCTCTTAACCGAGGTGATGTTTCGTTTAAACCGAAGAAATTTGAGCTTGATATGAAGAATCGCGAGTCCCCACCCGCGAAACCATCTATAGAGGAGGCTCCAAAATTAGAACTAAAAGCTCTCCCACCTCCTCTCAAGTATGAATTCTTAGGAAATGGTGACACTTTGCCGGTAATCATTCCATCAGACCTGGATGATCAACAAGTTCAAAGTTTTGTAAAGGTACTAAAAAGGTTAAAAAGAGCTATTGGGTGGAATATTGCGGACATTATTGGGATCCCTCCTGGTATTTGCTCTCATAAAATCCAACTCATG
>NC_028639.1:25567271-25567755 GCF_001406875.1 Solanum pennellii
CAACTATTCCCTCATGGAGCAGTTGAGTTGGAAACTAAGGAGGGTGTGCGGTTCAAGGTGAATGGACAGCGCATAAAAATCTATCTCGGGCATGCTGAATCGGCGAATGATGTGATCGAGGCATGCCATCTTGATGAAGTCTGAGTAATAAAGTGTTCCCAGTCGTGCCGCGACATTAAATCAGGCGCTTGTTGGGAGGCAACCCAATTCTTGTCGTTTTTTTTTAGAGGATAACATTTTTCTACAATGTGTTTTTAAATTCGCAGGCACATCACCAGGAAATTCTGCCGAAAACTACTCCGCAGCAGTCACTGACGGATATATCGACGGACCGTTGCGCCTGCGACGGACCGTCGTATGCATCCGTCGTCCAGGTACGTTTTTCTGCTATTTTGAAATTACGGCACACAGGACGGAACCAACGACGAATCGTCACAACTGCGACGGACCGTCGTCGGGGAACCGTCGCGTGATTAATGAATTA
>NC_028639.1:25570192-25694581 GCF_001406875.1 Solanum pennellii
GCTCACCAGCTCCGGTCCCCACACCTGCCACTGACCAGCCCAACCGGTGGTGTGTCGACGGGCAGTTACATGTCTACTCCGACGCCAAGTTCCTGAACGATAAAGGAGTGATGACTCGAACACTCACCTTGGAGCGGCGGGTACTTACAGGGAGCCTCCCAACGATGCGTGAGATCCATAATCTCTTCACCAGGCATCGCTTCGAGTGGACAGCACGTCCGTTGGGACGATACAGCGAAGAAATTGTCCGGGAGTTCTACGCATCCTACGTAGCGACTCTCCGATCACAGATCGACAGGCGGGCTGCCCCCTCTAAACAGCCCCCATTGGAGCAGGTCCGAGTCCGGGGCGTACAGGTTGGCATTTCCTTGCCAGCCATCCGCCAGTATCTATACGGCGAGAGTATTGATGCTTGTCGGACCCCCCTCACCGCCGAGTTCGACTACCGCTGGCAGATAGTCAAGGATGGCCAGTTCTTGCGTGAGCCAGCACTGAGGGAGACCACCAAGAGGTGGATGGCCCTGCACCTGTCAGTAGATGGAGAGGGTGCCGATTGGGTGACTGAGCCGAAGGGGGCCATCAAGAAGGCCAACCTCACGTTCACAGCAAAGTTCTTGTGGCTGCTTGTCCGTTACTGCCTCACCCCACAGCTGCTGACAATATCGTTACCTGTGATCGAGCAGTGTTGATGGCGGCGATGATAGCCGGGTTCGAGGTCGACTTCGCATGGCTTCTCCAGGCAGTTATGCACGATAGGGCATTCAAGCTCACTACCACCTACCCCTTTCCGTGCATGATCTTTGCCCTTTGCAGGTCGGCAGGTGTGCCCATATGGCACATAGATCAGTTGAAGACCCCACAGGGCACCGTTGACGTCGGCCTCATCAGAGACGAGGCAAATGAGTTGGCCCCACGTAGAGGGCCCCGTCCAGAGCTTCCACCAATTGCTGATGATCTTGCTAATACGGTAGCCCAGGCCCGTACAGCTACACAGGCATCCACTGACACTATTAATATATTTAAATATTGTGTTTATGGCTATGAGTAACTAAACTCCATAACTAGGGTTGTGGGAACCATAGGCAAATAATGAGATAAACCCTAGCTAAAATAATAATTCTAGAATGGTGTCTTGCATGTATTAATAATTCTTTCGCTTAGAAGACTTTTTAACGGATGATCAACGTTAGAACTCGCCTTAATGCTACTTGCCAGACCAAGGAGGTAGATAATAGGAAAAGAATTATTAACATAGATTTAGTGTATACTATCTAATAGGCTAGTATTGATTGGTACGAGGTAATAACTTAGTCAAATATCGAATACGATGCTTAATATGAGGTAAAGATAAGGGTTAGGAAAGCAACACACTTAGCCGGACAAAGGTGCGGAGTGAGATTTTCTAGATGCCGGACCAAGGATTAAGAAATACATAACTTATCACTTAGCATGCAAGATACTAGGAAAGAATTGTTATAGTTGTAATTATCAAGTTATGAACCTGTGGGGAACACGTAAACCCTAGTTACTTTGATTAATTGATTAAAATCCAACTTTCAAAACTGTTAAGTGTCTCTTTCAATTTCGTTAGTTATTTTTACTCATTAAGAAATACAAACCCCCCTTTTTAGGTTTTTACTTTCTAAGGAAGTCATCAACCGAACAATAGTAATAACAGGTTGAAGTTAAGTCTAGACTATTTTCCTCGTGGGAACGATCCCAACCTCACTAGTTGGGTTATTTACTTGACACGACCGCTTTACTTCTTATTTGAGAAGTAAGTTTGAGCGTATCACATGTAAACAGAAATCGACTATTCATCATATGATGCCCACATTATACAAGATCACAGACATATGACATCATCCTACACTTATGCATTCATATAAGTCGTACAACCCTATAAAATATCATATTACCCTTGAGATTGAGTATAAATACGACTTTTTTAAAAACATTGAAATCTATGAAATCACTCTGAGATTGGCTCTAAGGTGATAGCTAGCGTTACATAAAAAACTCCCATATCTTATTTTTCAAAAACCCAACAAAGATTGAGAAGAAATATGTTGAAACCATCCTTCCTAGAAAGCTCCAAGACCTTCTCTTCAATTGTGGCTTGAGAGAATTTCAGAAGACTAGGACTATTGAGGGTTTTGAAATTATAGATTTCTAATTGAGGGTTTGGGGTTTTTGATTGAGGAATGTGTGTATAATGACCTAAAATCAGTCTATAATACACCCCTAAAATACCTAAAACACCCCTACATTAGTTGGACCTTTTTAATTATGTCTAACTTGACTTTTAAATGACATGACATAATCTGGGAATCCACTGCGCGATTCGGAGGCACCTCCATATATTAATTTTTGAAATTGTTTTGAGTTTGTGAGATGTGTGACAAGCGCGTCACATGGAGCCAAGTTTTTGCATTTGAGTGCCAGGGGCGCGACACACGATGGACTCCAAAAAGTTGTTGCCTTGGCAACTTCGTTGGCCCATGTTTTGGTCTTCCTCATGGACCCATAGGGTGGTCCTTGGGGATTCGTACTCAAACATTTTGACCCAAAACATGTTCATCTAAAGAATAGATTCACCTATACGGATTTTAGACTTAATAAAATACATAAAAAAAATGAATATTTACTAAGACACACCATCACGTAAAAGACTAGTTTTTGAATGTCTTGGTCGTCCCTTCACTTTTGACTTCAAAAATCTATAAAGCTGACTTCAAAATCTATTCTTCATATTTTTAACAAGCTATTAACTCAGCAAACTCACGTCAAGATCTAATTTATCCTAATTCATTTTGAGGGTTTTGTGACTAAAGTTATGGGCACTACTGAGGGTGGCCCCACTACTGTAGCATAGTCTGGGAAAAAAGAACCATCCACTTGGTTATAATTCTTCAGCGCTATGTGCCATAGGTTTGTTTCACCCAAATCCATGACTTCTCACTACTTTTTTGTGCATTGGGACAATTGCACCTATTTTTTGGGAGGTGGGGTAAATGGATTATGTGTGATAGGGTGAATTCTGAGTAAACCAACTCATCTCCTATCTTGGGTTTTTCTTGCCTGTGTTCTTTTCCTCCAACAGACTGCTTAATTTTTGTTGAACCGACATGTGTTTGGATTTTATGTGTAGAAACATGATAAAGAATGAAGCATGATCGCATAGTTGATTTTATCTTAAAAAAATTATATCAGTACAAAAATTGTTGATATATGTTGATTAAAATGAGTTGAATGTTTTTCCTGTGAGTATGACATTACAATAAACCAACTTGAATTCATGAATTAATCTCTAACTTAAATTGGGTAATATGATAATGAAATCATGTGGCATGAGAATGTGAGATTAATCGATTGTTCAAACAATTTTATGCCGATCTAGAACTTACCTGGTTAATCCTGCGAAGATAGTCCACTCCAGAGTCTAGTAAGTGATCATAGGTCATTGTTCTAAAAAGTCCACTAAATGCCCAAAAGAATCCAACCAAATGACATAAATATTCCCATTGATCAAAATGTTTTGAGCCTTACATAGATCAATTCTTTCTAATGCCCTAGCTCACCTTCCCATAATCTACAGTGCTGGCCCCGGTCCCTCCTTTAAAATGTTCACCTTGATTAAGGCCAAATCCTAAGTTGAGGGTGGCTGATGCAAGAGTAACCTCGATCTTTTCCGTTATCCGACATCAGATATTGTTCACCTCAACTAACTGAATATTTTTAAGTTGAAGGTGGTTATGAAAGGGAAAATAAAAATATAGATGGGTGTGAAAAGAATTTAGGGCTGAAAGAAAATAAATGAAAGAATGTGACTTTGTGCGAGATAAAGAATCAAAATGAATGAAAAAATAAGAAAAAGTGATAATTAAAGAGTTATAAAGTTAAAAGTCACATGCAAAGTCGAAACAAATCACGAGAAAGAGAATAAAAAAGAAAGTTAGATGTCGACAATAGGGAAAAAAGAGGTAGAGGAGCCTAAAGTAAGGTAAAAGAGGGTAAAAAGTCACTAAAAGTATCCAAAAGTATCACACCTAACCTTGAGCCTACGTTACAAGCCAAGAAAGTCCTAATGTGATCCTAGAACCTTGTTTGGAGAGTCTAAGCGGTGAAAATATGGTCATGCCTATGGTATTAAGCACTAACTGTAACTTGAACTTACTTGTGAGCGTCATTGTTGAATGAACCATTTAGCCAAACATAATATTTACTAAGTGAAAAAGGGATTTCGTTTAAAGTAAGGGCACTAGTGACATATGATTGTATGTGCTTGAAGTGTTTGCTTCTATACAAGTGTCATTTAGACTCTTAGTGCGTCACATGAGGAAAAACAACAATTTAAGTTAAGGGTGTTGATGAACCATGAGTTTACGGTATTTTTAATACATTTCAATTAAGAGTTGTGTGTGTCCTGAGCCATTTTATAATTTTTTTTGTTTTTTCTAGTGTTTGCAGGAAATAAGTTTAAATGCAGAGAAAAAGGCATCTACGGAGGAAACCTACGGATCGTAGGTCAAGTTATGTTCCATAGACGATAATCATAGATGGGTAGGCCAGGCATTGCTGAAGATTAGGGATTCTTGACTATGGATTGAACAACGATTACAACTTATGGGCCATAGATTGATATGCGAAACATATTGTTGCTCCGTCAAATCGATAAGAGATTTGGTTCTAGTACCTGATACTGAAAAAAGTCTAAGTATGGAGTTACGGAAAGAAGTTATTGACTGTAGGTTGACTGAGGGTCCGTATTGCTTGATCGCCAAATGTGCCAGAGAATTTGAATATTTTGAGGAATTAAAAATTGCCTAAGTTCTAAACCACGGAAGGGACCTACAAGTCGTTGATTGACTTATGGACCGTAGGTCAGTGGCGTGGATAAAACGGTCTCGAAACATTATTTCCTTATTTTTTTTCCTTTTAACATTAGGACTTTTTTTTCTATATATAGGGCATGTAAAACTCATTTTTGGGGATTAAACATTATTGTTCTTGTTTAGTTATTTCTTTTGGAGATTAACTTTGAATACTTTCGCAATTATTGTTTTCTAAAGCATGATTTGGAGATTTTGGTTTTACAATTAAAGTTGAAATTCTGGGTTTATTCTTCTTATTAAATAAGTTCATGATTCTTTCATCTAAAAGTATGAATTGTGTTCTTGCAGATATAGGTAACTAAATCCAAAAATAGGGTTTTGGGAACCATGAGCTATTAAGAAAGTATGAATAGTAATTAAGAAATTGTTTAATAGTGTTATTGCATGCATTTATAATTCCTTCGTCTAGAAGTGTTTTTAACAGTAGCCAACGTTAGTACTCGCCTTGTTGCTATTTGGCGGACCAAGGAGATGGTTAATAAGAAAAAAAATTATCATCGTGAAGGTGAAAACTAAGCCATACATCGATGTGATGTATAATATGAGGTAAAGGTAAGGGTTAGTAAATTATACACACGTAGTCAGATCAAGGAGCAGGGAAATTCTTTAGATTCCAGACCAAGGATTTAAAGATACCTAGCTTATCACTTTGCATGTAATACATTATGAAGGGATTGCTATTACTAGGATTACCACATTATGAGATTGTGGGGAAAACTTGTGCCCTAGTTATTTTATAACAAGTAAAGTTTGAATCTTGCTCACGGATTTCATAAACAATTTTCCGAATTTGTTTCACAAATTCTCCTTTTAATTACTTTTTTCTAGAAATACATTGGCTAAACGATAATAATCGATTGTTAAGTTCAATTCTAAACCATTTTTCTCATGGGATCGACCCCTACCTACAAGTTTAGTTCTTTACTTGATAGAAATCATTTATGCTTTTCTATGGAGGTGTAATTTGAGCATATCACAGACCCTTCGAGTGATTTTCACCACCAGATTTCTTCTAAGAATACTCATAATTTCCAGTCCAAGACTTCTTATTATCCTTGGCTTTTTCCCTAAGCTTATCACCCTCAACCTGCTGAACATTAGTCATCAGCCTAGAGATACCCATATTTTAATACAATATAGCATCTATACACTCTTTTATCACCAAATAATATGATACTCCATATAGAAAGTTATTCATCTGACCCCTGGAATAAGCAACCTTGTGAGGAGCATACTTGGAGAGTTGGGTAAACTTGAGCCCATACTCTTGTCTTATCGTGCTACTTTGCATCAAGTTCATGAATTGCTGAGCTTTTTCATATGTTAGCTACCTTGGAAAAACCTATCCCAAAAGGTCTCATTACAACAATCCCAACTAGTAGGAGCTGAATATGTACCATGTTATTTTTCCACTGAGTATACCGGATATAATCCACATATTTTAGTTGATAAGATGCTAACTCAACATGCTTATCCCTAGTTACATGCATCACTTTAAAGATCTTCTTGACATCATAAATGAAAATATTGGAATATTCTCCAATTACGATCGTAAGAACATTGGCGGATTAATCCTAAAGAAAACTCTCACTTTAGCTGCACCTGATCTAAGACTCCCTTACATGAATGGGAAGAGGTAGTGGGAACACCTCCCTATGAACAAGTTGAGGACCTTAATACGTTTGTTGGTCTATGGTTTGAACTATTTAAGTCGTGTTGGACTTTTCTTTGCTAATGTTGAGGTTTGGGTATAAACTTGTACTTGTACTATTTTTACCTGTTGTATATCTGAAATATTATCTTGGTACCTCGGTTACCTCTTGTTACTTTGCATTGTGGTGATTTGTGATGTTAAAGGCTCTTGTGTAACTCTCCCACTTGTACAGATTGTTTGATCACTTAGAATTCTTGATAGGACTTTGTCCTTCCTGTGGCTGTGAAGACTGTTTCTTTCCTAAAGTTGAGGTTTGTGTATAAACTTGTACTTGTACTATTTTTACTTGTTGTATATCTGAAATATTATCTTGGTACCTTGGTTACCTCTTGTAACTTTGCATTGTTGTGTTGTGGTGATTTGTGATGTCAAAGGCTCTTGTGTAACTCTCCCACTTGTACAGATTGTTTGATCACTTAGAATTCTTGATGGGACTTTGTTCTTCTTGTGGCTGTCACTCTGTCACTATTGGCATGCCTCTTGATTCCGATAATTGGCCATCTTGACTCTGGATTTTTAGTTCATCTTAAGAATGGGAGCTATCCATTTTAAGTACGAAGTAGAAAGCCTTTTTTAATATGGTTCTTGGTTCTCTTGATTATTGTGCTTTGACCCTTCTTGATAGAGGGAGTCGACCCTTTTTGATTATGCTCGTGCATGGTGTGAAGGCACGATGTATATATTGGGCGAGTCTTGTTATTGAACCTTTTTGAAAATTGTGCTATAAACGTTATTGACATTTGGAGCTTTAATTATCCAACATGATACTCTTTGTATATTGATTATCTTTGAATTATGCTACCCTTGACTTGAGAATAATGACTTGGTGAATCTAAGGGTCTGTATCTATAGTTTTTACACCACTAAGCTTTATGCTTATCGATAGTTGTTTCTATCATAGGGAATGTTCGAGATGACGCTTAGAGGTGGTCATTGAAGATGGAGATTTTGAAATCCTTAAAGGAAGATCACACTTGCATATAGGCATATATATATATTTTGTATGAACCTAGGACTTGTGCACGATCTATGTGTTGTATTATTACATGAGATTTTGAAGGCTAATTTTGTAATGTCACTATGAGTTGTAATATAAGTATGACTATACCTTTTTATATTTTTGGGTGTGTAAACCGAAATCTTGTAATATATTAATTTATTATATATTTTGTAAGTTGTTTGAGGCATGAACAAGCTGATTTTTTCTACATGGAAGTTGGTAATACTATTGTTATTTCTTCCTAAAATGTGAGGATAATATATGGATGAAAACTTGTCGATTATTCGCTTAGAAGATTTTGGGAGGCTTTTTCGTCATTCGTAAAAATTTCAATGCCATATAAATTTTGACCTCAATTAAATATTTAATGTGGGCAAGATGGACATCCTTAACTAAATTATTCGTTATGAACCTAATCCCTTAACTAGATAAAAAAAATCAGTATACCTTTTAATCTCTTTTAAATGTCGCAAGTATTAAATTAGGTTTCTTGTAAAGTTGTAGTATCTTTCAAAAAGGGGCGCTACAAGTGTTGGTATCAGAGCCTAGGTTTATGGTTGTAGGATTTTTGTTGTGAGTTACTTGTATAGTTATTTGCTTTCGAAAAGGTTCTATTTAGATCTTATTTTCACTTACATGGTTTACCATATCCTTATTGCATGTAGAGTGCACATACATCATGTACATGTCCCTACGGTAGTGTGATCTTCACTTTTAAAGGAATTAAGTTATGACCACTTCTTCTAACCGACCTATGGAAGCTGCTCGTGAAGGTTCGGGTGCCTCTTTTTCCCAAATTCATGCACTGGAAGGGGTTGGAGAACATATCTCGAATGAGTATGTTCCTCACACTAGTAGGTCTAAAGTGGGAAACCATTAACGTGTAAGATTTGGTTCATATTCTCATATGAGTCATGGTACTCAAGCCATGAATCCTCCTTTTCAACAAATGGCTGAATTCTTCCACCACATGGATGAATCGATGCATGATCCCAATAAGATTAACTTTGAGAAAATAATGAAAATGAGTGGAGTGAAGTTTGAAGGCACTGTTGATCGTACTGATGCCGAAAAATTGCTAGATCGCATTAAGAAGGTGTTTGAGCAGTTGGAGTGTTCAAATGTTGCGAAATTTAAGTATGCTAATTTCACTATTACCAAAGGATGCTTATGATTGGTGGGTAAGTTTTCCGAATGCCAAGGTAAAACCTCCTATTCTTACTTAGTATGATTTTCTTATGGAATTTTGCATGAAGTATGTACCACCGGCTTACTGTGATGCAAAGAAAGAAGAGTTTTGAATTTAAGGCAAAGAGGCATGTCTATTGCTGAATATGAACAAAAGTTTCTAAGGCTCTCTTGCTATTCTGGGGGTATTATAACAGAGGAAAAAGATAAGTGCAGGAAATTTGAAGATGTTTTAAATGATTCCATTAGGAAGAATGTGGCGATCCTGCAACATGACAACTTATATAAGTTAGTGTCTACTGCTTCTACTTGGGAACGAGTTGATAAAGAAGAAGCTAGTAGAAATGAAAACAGATTTGAAAGCCTAGAGCAGATTTTGGAGGTCCATCAAAAAGGGAAGGTTTGATAATTCTAAGGCTACTAGTGAAATAGGCCAGCTCAACAAAAGCAAAAGAGATCAGATTTTTCTATAGCTAGCACTACAAATGTTGGTCCAGGCAATCCTCACGTTCCCACTTGTCTGCAATGTGGAAAGAATCATTATGGTACTTGTAGGAGAGCCTCTGGTGTATGTTTTAATTGTGAGAGTTTTGATCATAAAGTGAAGGACTGTCATAATCCAAATAATGCTCCTTCCTTGAATACTAAAGATTTTGTTCATAAGCCTTCGTTAATCCTCCTCAAACTAATAAAGGTGCAAGGCCTAGAAACACCCAAGCAGCAGGTGTAAGTGAAGCTAATCAAGCTAGTGGACAAAAGGGTTCTGCACGTGCTTATGCAATGAGGTAAAGGGATGATCAAGATGGACAAGACATGGTTGGCGGTATATTTCCCTTTTGGCTTATGTGTGTTTACATTGTTTGATCCTAGGTCTCCACATTCCTATATTTGTTCATCACTCGTCCTTCCTGAAAATGTGAAATCCATGACACTTAATTATGATGTATTTGTTGAAAGTCCATTGGGTTATCAAGTTGTGTATAATAAAATTTATCGTGATTGTTCCTTCATGATTCAAAATCTAGTCTTCCCTTCTTATTTGATTAAAATGCATTTCAAGGATTTTGATGTTATTATCGGGATGGACTGACTTTTTATATATCATGCAGTCGTAGATTGTTGGTCAAATCATGTAACTTTTAAAGATCCTACATGTTCACATATCATCCTACAAGGTGAAAGATCATTGACATCTATTATTATTTCTGCGGCCTTGGAGAGAAAGTTGATGGTCAAGGTTGTGCGGCATACCTTGCTCACATAGTTGATACATAGTTGGAGAGTCCTTATATCATGGACATAGCTGTTGTATGTGATTTTCAAGAAGTTTTTCCTGAAAACCTTCCTGGATTTCCCCTGGAAAGAGAGGTTGAATTTCCAATCGATCTTATTCCTAGATCTGCCCCTATTTGGATCACTACTTATAGAATGGCTCCAGCAGAATTAAGAGAATTGAAATCTCAATTGCAATAACTTCTTGTGAAAGTTTTTATTCGACCTAGTTTTTCTCCTTTGGGAGCCCCTGTTTTATTTGTAAAGAAGAAAGAGGACACTCTTAGGCTTTCTATTGACTATAGACAATTGAACAGAATAACAATAAAAAATAGATATCAACTACCAAGGATTTATGATTTGTTTGACCAACTAAAGCGTGATAAACTATTCTCAAAGATCTATTTAAGGTATGGATATCACCAACTGCATGTTAGAGAGAATGATGTTCCTAAAATAACTTTCAGAACTCGGTATGGTCATTATGAAATTTTGGTGATGTCATTCGGATTGACAAATGCTCCTGCGGTATTCATGGATCTAATGAATCGAGTATTCAAGTCTTATCTTGATCAATTTGTGGTTGCTTTTATAGATGATATTTTAGTATATTCCAGAAGTAGTGAAGACCATAATAAACACCTTTAGATTATTTTACAGATTTGGAAGGACAAAGAACTTTATGCTAAGCTTTGGAAGTGTGAATTTTGGCTTGATGAGGTGTCTTTTCTGGGACATGTTGTATCAAGTGAAGGTATGAAGGTGGATCCTAGTAAGATACTGTTGTTTTTGAATGGACACCTCCCAAAAGTCCGACTGAGGTAAGAAGTTTCTTGGGCATAGTAGGATATTATAGAAGATTACTAAAAGGCTTCTCTATTATTACCTCCACTTTGACTAAACTCCTCCAAAAGGAAGTAAAGTTTGTTTGGGATGAAAAATGTCAAAAGAGCTTTGAAAATCTCAAATCCTTGCTAGCTCAAGCGCCTGTACTTACTCTACCAATTGAAGGGAAATAATATGTAGTGTATAGTGATGCTTCTTACAATGATCTAGGATGCGTATTGATACAAGAAGGGAAGGTAATATCTTATGTCTCTCGGAAAGCATGAATTGAATTGCCCTGCTCATGATCTAGAACTTTCTGCTATATTGTTTGCTCTCTAAATTTGGCGACATTATTTGTATTGAGAGAAATGTCATATATTCACTTATCACAAGAGCTTAAAGTACATAGATACTTAAAGGGAGCTTAACCTAAGACAACGTAGATGGCTTGAACTCATCAATGATTATGATTGCACGATTGTTTATCATCCAGGTAAAGCTAATGTGGTTGTCGATGCCATAATTCAAAAATCTTTCGCAAGCATTTGTTTGAGTCCTTTGACATTTCTCCTTGAGTTAAGAGCCATAAATGTTTGTTTTACAACTGATTAAAATATTTCTATTATTGCTAATTTGCAAATAAATCCAATATTACTTAAACAAGTGAAGGATGCACAAAAGTTAGATGAGAAACTTGTAAAATTGACTAGAGAGGTCCAAAATGGGGAAAAGATTAATTTTATATTAACAAAATATGGTGTATTACTTTATCAAAACAGGTTATGTGTCCCTAATGATGAAAAATTGAGGAGAGAAATATTGAAAGAGGCACATACTTCACCATACGCAATGCATCCTGGAGGTACAAAGATGTACTAGACCATCAAAGCAAAATATTGGTTGAATGGTATGAAGAGAGATATTGCAGAGTTAATTTCGAAATGTTTGGTTTTTACACAAGTAAAGACAGAACAACAAGTCCCGGTTAGTTTAGTATAGCCCTTGTCGATGCCGAAATGGAAATAGGAGAGAATAACTATGGACGTTGTTTCTGGACTTCCTTGCACTCAGAAAAATAATGATGCAATATGGGTGCTTGTAGATAGGCTAGCAAAGAGTTCTCACTTCTTAGCAATCAGGATGGATTTGTCACTTGAGTGTTTAGCTGAGTTGTACATTAATGATATTGTAATACTATATGGGATCCCGATGTCTATTGTATCTGACTTCGACCCAAAGTTTAAAGTTAGATTTTGGGGAATTTTGCAGGAAGATTTGGGTACAAAATTGAAATTTACCACTTCATTCCATCCTCAGGCATATGGCCAGTGGGAAAGAGTGATACAAATTTTGAGGATTTGCTTCAATCTTGCATATGGATATGAGGGTACTTGTGACAAGCACTTATCTTTAATAGAATTTGCTTACAATAATAGCTACCAATCAAGTATTAGAATTCCTCTCTATGAAGACTTACACTGAAGAAAATGTCAGACCCCTCTTTGTTGGAGTGAAATTGGTGAAAGAAAGCTTATTGGTCTTGAAATGGTGCTGCAAATAGAGGACAAGGTAAAAATTATCAAGGATCGTTTAAAGATTTCTTCAAATCGACAAAATTCATATGCTGATCTAAAAAGGCGTGACAGTGAATATCAAGTCGGAGATAAGGTATACTTAAAGTTGTCTCAATGGAAAAATATTATGAGATTTGGCCAAAAAGGGAACTTACTCCCCGATTTATTGGACCTTATGAGATACTTGAAAGGGTTGGACCAATTGCATATAAATTGGCTTTACCACCTGAGTTTGACAAGATCCACAATGTCTTCCATGTTTCAATGCTCAGAAGATACCGTTCTGATCCATCCCATGTTATTCTAGTTGAATCTATTAAGGTTAATTCTGACTTGACATATAATGACGACCATATCCTAATGCAAGATCGGGAAATAAAGCAGCATAGGAACAAGAGAATCCACTTAGTAAAGGTACTTTCGAATAACCATTCTGGAAAAGAAGCTACCTGGGAGAGAGAAGAACACATGAAGACTTAATATCTCCACTTGTTTCGGGACTAGTCTAAGGTAAATTGCGAGTACGAAATTTCTTTAATGGGTAGAGAGTTGTAACACCCCTAAGATACTAGAAAATTATTTACATGTCGATACATCATTTCTTAATTAATATAAGATCTTTTATTCTCATTTTGGAAACTTGAAATTTTGTGATAATTGAAAACGTGCCTAACATAAGTGTTATTGTAATTTATGGTATTGTATGGGGTTATTTATTTAAATTGACTGATTAGAATTACAATTCAATTGGAATTATTGGCATAAAGTATATACATATAGGTGTATATGTATTCATTTTAGGCAGCACACAAATTTTTGGACAACACCTTTTGGTGACATCTGTCCATGTGATGAGGATCATTTGTGAAACTACATATTTCACACCTCCTCTTGTGAATTTCGTGTAACTTGAAGTATAGGAACCCTATTACATTAGAAAAAGAGTTTTTCTTCAAAACCAAGAGAAAGACTAGGTCCTTTGGCTTGAATGAACACACACACACTTCATCTTGATAAGTGATAAATAATTTATTTTAATACTGGTAGAATTTGGTAGTTTAATCATATATCGTTGAATATAACTTTAATTACAGTGAGTAAATATTATTTGGAAAGATAATTCATAATTAAATAAGTCTTATTCTCATGGAAAACTCTAATTTTTCTGTTATGGATTTGAAATATGGGATGCAACATAGGAAAAATTCTGTCTGGCTTCTGGAATCAGAGATCATGTCCGCTCAACTGTTAGTATCTTGATTATATCATTTTGTAAAAAATGTATTTTGAGGTTATTCTTGATTTTTGCAAGCTTAATATTTATACCTACATATTTTATGAAGGATATAAAGTCCAGTTTGGCCGTTTCCTATTTTAAAACTAATTGCGAGATGAAGTACTTTTGTTGGATAGAATCATTGTTTTGGGAGCTTAGTCATATTTGTTCAGGGTAGGCTTACTTGTGATTATTATACTGTTTTAATTCAACATTATTGAGATACTAGGAATTAAATAAGTTGTTTAATTGTATTTTTAAGGTTGTGTATACTCGTGAACAAGTTGAGGACCTTCATACGTTGGTTGGTCTACAGTTTGAACTCTTGAAGTCGTGTTGGACTGTTTCTTTGCTAAACTTTAGATTTCTGCATAAACTTGTACCTGTACTATTTTTACCGGCTAGTATATCTGAAATATTATCTTGGTACCTTGGATACCTCTTGTAACTATGTATTGTCGTGTTGTGGTCATTTGTGATGTTAAACACTCATGTATAAATGGCCCACTTGTACGAATTGTTTGATCACTTGGCATTCTTATTGGGAATTTGTCCTTACTGTGGCTGTAACTTTTTCACCATTGGAATGCCTCTCGATTCGGATTATTGGCCATCCTGACTCTGGAATTTTAGTTCGTCTTAAGTATGAGAGTTGTCCATTTTAAGTACGAACTATAAAGCCTTTTTTAATATGGTTCTTAGTTCTCATAATTATTGGGATTTGACCCTTCTTGATATAGGGCGTCGACCCTTCTTGTTTTTGCTCGTGCTTGGTGTCAATACATGATGTATATATTGGGCGAGTCTTGTTATTGAACCTCTTAAAAATTGTGCTATAAACGTTATTAACATTTAGATATTTAATTATCCAATTTGATACTCTTTGTATATTGTTTACTTGATATACTGATTATCTTTCA
Organism: Solanum pennellii; assembly: GCF_001406875.1. Taxonomy (NCBI): domain Eukaryota; kingdom Viridiplantae; phylum Streptophyta; class Magnoliopsida; order Solanales; family Solanaceae; genus Solanum; species Solanum pennellii. Next base: position 25,584,860 of record NC_028639.1, read on the forward strand.
ATTATGCTGACCTTGGCCTGAGAATGATGACTTGGTGAATCTCAGGGAGCTGGATCGATAGTTTTTACACCATTAAGCTTTATGCTTAGCAATAGTTGTTTCTAATCGTAGGGTATGTTCGAGGGGATGCTTAGAGGTGGTCAATGAAGATGGAGATTTTGAAAGCCTTAAACGAAGATCACACTTGCATATAAGCCTATATATATTTTGTTTAAACCTTAGAACTTGTGCACAATTTACGTGTTGTACAATTAAATGAGATTTTTAGGGCTGATTTCGTCATTTCACTATGCATTGTAATGTAAGTATGACTATACATTTTTGTCTTTTTGGGGTGTGTAAATTCAAATCTTTTAATATAATAATTTACTATATGTTTTGTAAGTTGTGTGAGGCATGAACATGCTGATTTTTTGCTACATGGAAGTTGGTAATACTTTTGTTATTTTGTCCTTCCAAGTGAGGATAATATATGCATGAAAGCTTGTCGATTATCTGCTTAACAGATTTTGGAAGACTTTTTTCGTGGTTAGTTAAAGTTTTGTTCCATATAAATTTGTACCTCAATTAAATATTTAAAGTGGGCAAGATGCACATCCTTACTAAATTATTCGTTATGAACCTAATCTCTCAACTAGATGAAACAAATTAGTATACATTTGTTAATCTCTTTCAAATGTCACAAGTATTAAATTAGGTTTCTTGTCAAGTCGTAGTATCTCTATGAAAGGGGTGCTACACACGGTGTACTTAACCTCTAGGAGGTCTTATACAAGCCTCTTAGTATTCATTCATACATAAATATGAAAAGTAGTGTGGAATTTAAGACTTTTTACAATAATAGTCAATAAGGAAACTCTTTTATAAATCGAAAAAAAGAAAACTAAGCCTTAGCATAAACAATCTTAGAGACAAGTCAATATCATAGGGTCACAACCCTTCCACCAATTTGAAAAGAAACTTATAGTCTAATAAAAATTCTTTAATACAAGAAAACTAGAACTAAGATCCATGTCCTCGATCATATGAGGACATACCATTCTTGCGAGAAATTAATTTCCCAAGTTTTAACTTCAAGGAATCCTCACTTGCCACTGCCTACACTTCTAGACATAGTATAAACAAATGGGATTCGCACAATTGATGCACTGACTATGATGAACATGCATGAAAACCATGCAAAAAGGGACATTTACTTAAAGATATGCTTTACATGCTATTTTGGTAACAACCTTCATCATAAGAGTTTAGCAGACATAATACAAGTCAATAATCAAATATAAGACATATTCCATATTTAAAAAGTAAGTCTTTTCATCATTTAGACTCTCTACTTATGGTTACTCTAAGACCCACCTAAGAAAGACATGAAGAGACCGCCCATACACTTCAAGAACATATAAGTGATCCTGAAAGCTACCCTAGATAAGAACCTTTACTAAGTGAACATTATTTACTAAAGCCATTTAAGAGACAACTAAACAATGATAAGACTTCACATAATTGTCTTGGAAGACCTAGGGAACTCATAATAACATATTTAAAGACTAATTGTGCCATGTGTAGATAGCATCCCATTCAACTTCCTACTGATATGTCCAAATATACACTTCAAACAAAAGTTTAAATGGTCATTATTAATTTACAGAACTCAACTGGAGTTGAGATCGATCCCACAAAGAATTTCTTTACAGATAATGTTTTACTATTGCCTTTATCCGATTGCTGTTGCAATTTCCTAATGAATTTAGGCAGAAAGTAAAATTGGGTATGAATTAAAGTACCAATTTACAAACTTAAAATGAAAGTTAACAGATTTGTGCATAAATTTCAACTATGAATGAGTAGTTTTGATTATAAAGAGAAACCAGGTTAGTGTTCACTATGACGACAACTATGAAACTCTTCCGCAATCTGGGCTTCAAGATATTATAAACTCACTAACCTTAGCAAATAGGACATATCGAATGTTTCTCAACCTTGTTAGATAATAATCATTTGTATCCTCTCGAACTACAAATGAATCTTGCATTAAAAACTCACTTAGATGGGCATTAAGGTAAAGTTATCTTCTCTCGAACTCTAAATTTAACTTCAATTAAGTAGATTTTTGCTTTTTCCCAACAAGTGCTTTCTTTCGAAAAATTGCTTGATACAGGTTCGTCTAAAGTGTGCATCCATTATACCAAATTTAAGTCAAAAGCTTTAACCTACAACACGTAAATAAAGAATGCTCGATGCTCATTTTACAGAGTCAGATTCACAGTATAATCATAGATCCCACACACCTGGTCAAAGTGTTTAGTACCTAATAATCCAATTTATATAGCAATTAACATTAATTGAGAACATAATTTTGAATACTTCCGAAATCAGTACGGAACTCAAAACCACGTTGATTATATGTGAACCAAACTTTTTTTGTCAATAAGTAATTTGAGATCTAGGAAATAAAAAAAACTCTAAAGATATATCTTCTCTTCGTTCGTAAAAAAGTCAATAATACTCATAGTATACCTAATAATAAACCTAAATAATAACCAATAAAATCTTTTAAAAAGAAACCAAATAGGACTAGGACTGCATGGACGACCTCTTTCACGACCACCATCACGTCCCGTGAAAGAATTCACGGTCCGTCAAACCTTCCGTGGTCTTCCTGTTGAGTGCCCCACAATTGGATTTTCTCATCAGCTTCTGGACTTAGCTTGACGGACAGGCTCAAAAACCGTAAAGTAGACATCAGTCCGTGAAGTTGTCCGTTGTCTTGCCTTCAACTTCCCAATGCCTGGACTATTAGCTTGACCTCTGGAATCTTGTTCACGACATGTTCCACAGATTTTCAAAGTGATCGGTCCGTAATGACGTCCTTGGTCTTCATTTACCTTTCTCAAACTATGGAGATTTACACTACTTTAAGAAATTTGTTCACGTGCTGGACCATGGACCTTCAAAGTGATCACGCTCTATGAATTCTCCATAGTCTTTACTTCAACTCTCTCAACTGTGGGTCTTCAAAATGAAGCTACTGCCATCACACTTCACAGTCATTTTCACGGTCTGTGAAGTGGACCACGAACGTCAAGATGGCCGTGATCTTTACATCTTGTCTTTCCTTTTTAATATGTGCCTGACTCTTTCCTGCATCATCAACAAACACATAAAATCATACAAAATACACTCGATTTTTGTATTAGTTGTTTATTTTTAAGTGTTAATTGTAGTCGGATATCCCGCTACATCAACACCCTCACCTTAAAACCATTACTTGTCCTCAAGTTATGAGATTAACTATCCCCCTAATTATCAAAATCTTTTCAGATTGTTGACAATATGCAGCAACTATTTTCAGCATTTTTTGTATCCCACTTCTCTGAATCTAACATGTAAGGATTTATATATGACATTTCATTACTTACAGTCATACATGCCTATGTTTATGAATTGTGAGTTTACTTAATCTACCCTCAAATGCAATCACAATGTATTCACAACAAAGAAGTCCCTTGCTCAGAATGGCGGGACTGAGTACTACTCTCACACTATAAAAGAATTTCTATCAGTAACAACAACTACAATTGGCTTGCCCTGTTTTCTACACTCTATCTTTCAGAAAATTAGAATTAGATCATTGCAGGGCTTTTGTAGGCTTGTAGCATATGCTTGGGGCTAGAGGAAATATATCTGTATGTTTGGTTTAGTGAGTGACTAATCCAATGGTTTCCCAAAGTTTTATTTTCACAAACCCTCTTTTAACTGAATCTTTTATTTTCTTTGTTTCTTTCATCCCAGCAGCCACACGATTTTTATTTATTTATTTATTTATTTATTTAATTCACACAGCACTTTGCATTTCAGCTTGCTGGTTTGAACTATGTTTTCCTGTTCTGGTTGCACTCACCCTCAACTTAGGCTTTTAGCTTGAGTTGTGACACTATACCTTTGGATAAACAAAGGTTATGAACTGTATTAGATGAGAATAAAAGTCCATTTCCGGATCCAAATGGGTTCAAGTGGTAAGATTTTTATTTGGTTCTTTTTGTTTTGGCTTTTACACGATTATACCAAAAAATTGCCTACTGATCCTTTCCTATTCAACTCTCCTCAGTTTCAAGCAAGACTACTCAGGCAAATTCTAGTTTCTTCACATAGTGTGTTGTACATCAATCAATACTCACACACACTTACACATGATTGTGTTGTCCAGTTTCTTAGTTCACTCATTTATCATTCAAACTCAGCAATGTTCAACAATTTAGTATCTACAATGTCATATAAAGATCCTAACTTTCAGACCTATGTTCAAAATAAGTTGTTCATTTTGTTTCCTAGTTAGCAACTGCATATCTCAAACCTACTATGGTAAAAACAAACTCAAAAGACATAGACAACCTCCAATTTTTACATCTATTAAAGGTTTCTCAACCACCCCCTTCCCACAAGAAAAGACTTTGGCCTAAAAGTCAATGTAGCATGATACACATAAAGGGCTATGAGGAGGGGTCCTACCTACATACTCTAGGCGCCAGTCTCTAACTCAGCGATGACACCCTTATTAGCAGGTGCCTGCTCAAAACTAAGTTGTGTAGTGGGTATATCAGACACCTCAGTGATGGGTGCTACACCATCAGCGTGGGCAGGTGATCCACTTCCAAACACCCCATCTAAGATGGCTTCTTTTTGTTCCTTTTCATGGGCTACTCGTTTCCTTTCCAACTTCCACGATTTTTTGTAAGCTCTCTTCTCTACTTTTTGTGCCTCGAGAAATCGCTCAAATTGATTCTCCTGGTCGAGGTCACGAGCCTTATGCTTCCGCTTTTTGGATTTTGCGGGTAGTTTTTCTCCCCATACTTCATCAAGTGATTGAACTGGACATGACTGATTCAGCATATGCATCAGAGACCCAGGTAGTGCATTAGGGGGTACCTATACCGATTGATTGGCTAAATTAGCAATCTGAGATCGCATGTCGGCCAATTGTGCATTGAGCTTGTCGGTCTCTGTTTGACTGTCAATCTGGAATCGTTCTTGCACCATATTTTCTATTCCCACCAACCTCTCTTTAAGTACCCCCAACTCTTTCCGGACATGACTAGTGATTTCCTTTTTCGCAACATACTTTGGTCTCAATCATTTGAGGAATCCGTCGGACTATCTCGTGTTCTAATGCACTGTTTAGCACTGGTTTACAATAAATTTCTAAAGAAAATCTATAGGAATAGTCATAAAATTACTTGAAGGCAAAGCAGAAGAGGTTGGCTATGTTTCTTCTATGGTAGTTTGAGACGACTCTCCTTGCTCGGGAAATCTGTTGGCCTGTGGCAATTCTGGAGGAACTTGATGAAAAACAGTCAAATTACCTATTGCTGCAAATTTAGCACAAAATGGGTGGTTTTCTACATATTTAACTTTAACACCGAAATGAATTTGGATGCCTCACGCCATTGATCAACCAAGCGGTTGGTTGGAATCTTTGCTTAGCGACATAACTTCCCTATCAGAAAAGAGAAAGGAAATGTCTCTCTCTCATTTAGAGATATGTCTCTCATTTCACCGATCGCTCGTTAGGGACGGTTTATAGATCATAAAATTCCCACAAATGGAATGCAAAGTGGGTCCATGTAAATGATCAAGACCTCGCAAACAACAACGCTCCTTCCCCATATGGAGTTCGGAACCCAAAGGCAATCGTTGAGTGAACTGTTTCTATGATCCTCCCTGTATTTACTGGGTAACCACTTAGTAAGCACACTACAAGTGAAGCAAGGAAAGGGGAAAACGTGTTGTCATTTGTCGTTAACTGCAAAAATTTTGCCCGGACTACAGCCCACCAAACGTTAGCTGGTAAAGTTAATGTAGCTTCAGCGATGGTTATTGGCATACTAGTGACCTAACTTGCATTTTCCCCATCTATATCAATCTGCTTGGCAATCCAACACAACAACCTTTCTCAATGAGTCTCATCTTCCATGTTTGTTGAATTGTTAACCTCATGGTGCTTCCTCTCAAAGAGTCTCACTGATGGTAGATCAATGTAGTCCGGTCCATGCAACATTCCGTTAAAAAAAATTTCTGAAATGCTAATAGACTTGCCCCTAACGATGATCGAGTCAAGGGGACCCAGTGTAGTAGCAAACTCCTTCTGCCATCGATTGTTGGTTTAAGTTATAGTAACAAGGTTCATCAAAGTGGTTCCATAGGATGTGTAGAACTCCATTGTCAGGTGACTCGAATAATCACCCGATGCAATGTTCATCCACTTGAACTTCTGGAATTGAAGAGTCCGATAAATATCTTGAAATACCTTGATGTCACAGACAAATATAGTAAATTTTGGCAAGATAGCACGATCCGTAAAGCTACCCATCTCTTTCACAATTCCTCTATGGAAGAATTCTTTGGTGCGGTTCACAATCCACATAGTATTATAGCATGCAATGAGTAGTTCCCGCCGATCTGGATGAGGTTCCTGAGCATGCACATAGCGAACAATGGACTCTTCATCTGAGAGTACCTCATCTAGTTTTCTCTAATAAGCAACTGCTTGAGCTGCTGTTTCAGGTTCTGTATGTATTGTCGGAGATGAGGTGTGAGAATCCGCTTGAGAATAGCTTTCAGTTGTAGCACTGCCCCCTGAGTCATCGTTCCCGTTATTTTTTGACAGATCATTATTATGTTTATGTGCAGCAGAGTGAGAGAGACTGCTAGCAGTTGCAATATTCTTAGAATCAATGTCCTCTTCTTCAGACATGCAGGAGTGTTCTGGAGTAGGCGTTGTTGGACTTGTGACCTAGTACTCCAAGGTGAATGTTGTGTCAGAGTGACATTTAATTGAACCTCAGACCCACTACCTTCAGATATGTCATGTACCTCAGATTAGGATGGTGTAGTTGGGCAAACCTGTTGGCATTCTTCATTCTTGGTTAGTGTGGCATATTACCTGTAGAGACGGCAATTTTTAGCATGACTGCGAATAGGTGACATAATATCAGGTACTCAGACTCCGCCTGTGTTTAATATCATCGTGATACCTTGCATTAAGAATGACGTCACTCAATCTATCACCGTGAAGGCTCACAGGATCAACAAAACATAATATGAAGTACTGGAAATAGAGTAACAAAATAGAAGACAAACTTCAAGTTATGTCCATGGATACTTTCACGAGCTGTATAGTGAACCACTAATAGTGAATTCCTTCATGAAAATGGGGCCGAATGAATGCATAAGTGACCATATTCATTATTTTACAATGGATGCTCACGGACAAGTTCATGGTCCGTGGAGATAACGAAGGGTTGTTATCTTGTTCGTGAACTCAGTTTACCCAAAATGTTTTATGCGCGTGGGCCACGACAAGGTTTACGGTATGTAGACTCTGCTACAGTCCATGAAGTCTAGCGTGGACTCACCATTCATCAGGATTAGGAAACTAGTACCCCCATTCCAACACAAACTACTTAGTCAACAATTTTAAACTCCAAAACCAGTCGAACCATGTATAAGAATTTAGCCCCCTTTTTCGATCTACCATAACGTTAATTGAAACCCAATTTCCTTCCCCCCAGATGACTAACTAATAGGCTTTAACCCTACTAACACCAATATAGTAAATTCTAACTTCAACAATCATCCCATTACTACTGTATTCAACAAAGAGGAACAATTATTAGAACACAAAAGGGAAATTAAACACATAAGTCAACTTAACTGGGGGAATCTTGAACTTTACAATTGACAATTTCAATGTAGGTTGCTTGAACAAATCACCCAATTTAACTACTTTTAATGAGTATAATATGATTGGAGTTGTAGGGGAACCGCTACAGAGAAGAAAAAGGAAGAAAGAAGAGGGGAAAAATGGAACAAACGGATCCTGGACCTAAAAACATTACGAATTTAAGACGGGTAAATCGCGGGTCGGGTCGGTTTATGTGTCTTTAATTCATGAAGAATGGACCTTGAAATATCCCGTGAAAGGCGTCACGTCCTGTCAACCTTCCTGTGGAAAGAACTATGGTGATGATACAAACCTGGAACAGATGACGAACTGTCAAGTCCCCAATAAAAAGGTTAACAATCCGGAAGCCTATCCGTAGAAAATACTTGGACTCATTTAATTTAATCTAAGATTCACGATAGGTTAAAGTGGTCCGTATACATAATTATATACCGTGAAAACATTCGTTAAACCTTTCGTGAACCTTTTTAGTTACTTTCCAGGAGCCTCTTTATATGATTCCCAATTTGACAGGCCGTGAAAGCGCTCGTAAACTGCTCGGGCCGTGAGGCCTCCCGTCAGATGCAAATTGCACGAGTTCTTCTGTACTTTTTTACTAATCCTTCCTGCACATGTCATCATCCATTACCTGTGTAAACTAAAATAAAACAAAATGAAACGAAAAAAACACTAAATTAACACATTTTGGGTTGCCTCCCAAGCATCATATAATTTAACATTGCGGCGCCACACATGTTACTTGATTACTTAGATTTCATTAAGTTTGCATTCTTCCATTATCTTGTCTCTTCTTTGACACCTAGATATGCCTTGATGTGTTTTCCATTTTCTTTGAACCTCTCTCCTTTCTCATTTTCTAGCTCAATAGCTCCATATTGAAATACTTGAGTGACCTTAAAGGGCTCTTACCATTTAGATGTAAGTTTTCCCAGAAATAAATGCATTATTGAATGGAAAAACAACACCAAGTCCCCAGGAGAGAAACTTTGTTTCTCAATCTGTTTATCATGGTATCGGTTCATCCTCTCCAGATACAATGGTGATCTCTTATAGGCTCGCACACAAAACTCATCCTACTCATTTATTTGATCTAATCTTAAATTTACAGTTTAATTCCAGTTGAGATTCAGCTTCTACAATGCTCAGAGTGCTCTATGCTCATGCTCAACAGGCAAGTGACATGCTTTTCCAAACACCATTTTATATGGAGACTTACAAATAGGTGTCTTAAAAGCTATATGATATGCCCATAATGCATCCTCCATATTTCTGGCCTAATTTGTCCAATTAGCATTTACAACTTTAGCAAAAATTGCCTTGATTTGGCCGCTGTGTTGTTTCACCCAATACTTGGTCAAAATAGCATTGAACACTTTTTTGCAAAAATGAGAACCACCATCACTGATATAGCTCTAGGTGTTCCAAATCATTCATAAATGTTCTTCTTTAAGAACGCGACCGCACTCTTTCTGTCATTCTCAGGTAATGCAACAACTTCTACCCATTTGGATACATAGTCCACTGCTACTAGAATATACTTCTGTCCATATGAACTCACAAAGGGACCCATGAAATCAATTACCCACACATCAAACAACTCTACCTCCAAGATGGTTGTCAAAGATAACTCATGACACCTTGATATAGCTCCTAGCCTTTGGCATATATCATAAACTTGTGGCAACTCAACTGTATCCTAGTGAATTGTTGGCCAGATATACCCACACTAAAGTATATTATGGGTTGTTCGAGCTCCACCATGATGCCCACTTACTGGAGAGGAATGACAGGCTTCCAGAATAAGTAGCATTTAAATTTATGGAATACACTTGCTTATTATGTTATGAGCACATACTCTATACAGATATAGATCATCCCAAAAATACTGTCACGACTAGGGTCTAGACCCTAGTCGAAACCGGCATTGTTGACCCCTCAGAGGTTGCAGACAAGCCTATATACGTCATCATTGCATCATATAAGTTAATTTTAGTGGAAAATTTTAATCTTTTGTTTGCTTTGAATTATACATAGACTTCATAATAAGAAATACAATATATCACATAAATTCACCACAAACATCTAATAATGAGATATTCAAATGAAGGAAATAGTTCATATATGCATAAATATAAAGTTGTTCAAATGGCACCAATACAACATCTGATTTAAGTAAGAAATAAACGCTAGTGGAACACACTCCACTAGCTCATGCCTACATCTAAGCTAGAATATAAAAGATAAGCATCCTCGAAAGCATGAGGGCCTACCAAGTCCGGATGAATGCTCCATGTCCTGATATCTCCAAAGTACTCTCGTAAGCTCTAGCGTCAACCTGCACCTGCATCTAAAAGTAGAGTATTGTATGGGTTTAGTACACACTTGTTCTAAGTATGGGTGTATGCAAGCACACACCAAGGACATGCATGATTAAGAATAGCTCTCTCCTAATGACATTAGTTATGCAAAATCAAGTTAGTGCACTTGCCAAATTTGGATTAGGAAAGTCATGCTATGAGAGTAACATGCATCATCATTCTTTTCATACTACACACAACACATAACATATTTCATATAGCACGTACATATACCATATATCATTCGTTTATATTCCATGAGACCTCGGAATCATTGACTTAACATTAGGACTTCCCCAAATTAGGGCTCAACATATGGGACCTCAACTAGGGAGTCTTCTTTAGCAAACACAGAGTCTTCTTCATTCATTCATGCATACTTCATTTTCGTTCGTTTCATTCATTCATAGTCTGTTTCAATACCAGCTATACCTAGGATGTAGGTTAAGACTCTCATCGGGTTCACTGTGCAATGACCAAGAACGACCTAGTGTCATTACTTGAGTCTAGTTCACCTCTTAAATATCTTGACCCAACATTTTTGGTATCATTCATTTCATATTGTGCATTACTGAGGCTGGCCTTATTCTTTATTTGGGAACTTTAACTTTAACCGACATAGATCATTTTTCTCCATGAAATCCTATAATCACCGGCCAAAGTGAAATCAAAAGATGCTAGCGTATATAGGGAATTGAACCCTTCTAGATCCCTATGTTGGCTGCATAGGTTCAAAGACTAGGAGATATAAGGAGACCCATACCCGCCTAAATGGACAGTCTCATCTCATGAGATTTACACGAACCTCTGCCTTTTTGAGAGAAGGAATCACAACTCATAGCTAGCCTATCGGTGCTCCGTATAAAGTTGCATTACATTCATCTCATACATCATAGAAGTTGGATTCTAGCATGAGGACCTCATTGCTCATTATATAATTTCTCATCTCATCATTAGTATTAAGTGTGTATTAATCTCAATACTTTCATTAGAGTGCTTCTTAGAGACTGGTCTCTTCATTAACTTTACACTCTCATAGGTGAGTACGTTATTGGTAACACTTACTTAGGCTCATCTGTGATTTATATCATATTTCACATTATCCCCTTATCATGTTGTAACAACATTAATTAACTTTAGCATATTAGCTCATCTTAAATACTCACCCCTTTTTACGTGATGTTCATTTCATTATATTCCAATGCACTTGGCCTTTTAGTGTATTTCACACCTTTACTTAACCTTCCTAGGGTCACATCAATTCATCACATACATCTTAGGTTCACTTACTTTTAATATATGCTGGACTTATGAACCCATATATACAAGCCATGAGGCTTCCCTCATAATTCATCTAAGTGACTTATACTTACCATCTTGTAAGTATGCCAAGGTCTCAATTTTGATTCCTCTAGGCAGCATGAATTAATTATTTAATCACATAAGACTTATGTGTCAATACGGAATTAGGCAAGGGAACCCTATTTCGAATCCCTTCTATAACACTCAGTTAGAAATGTAATAACCCGACTGTACAAGGATTAGTGAACGCACCCGGAAGTGACCGATGTTTTCTTTGTAAGCAGATCTTTCATAAACTTGGAATAACCGGGCATTTGTTCTAGAGCTTCTACCAAAGGGACATTCATAGAAAGATGCTTCAACATTGTTATAAAACGCCGATATTTACCATCCTCGGTCTTTTTCACTAATGTTTGAGGAAAGGGGGGTGGTGTTCCAGGCATGGTAGTTACCTTTGTAGGCACTTCAGTATCTTTTCCAGTGTTATCTTCTACTTCACCACTAACCTCTACCACTTTATCATTATCTTTCATCACCTTTTCCTCATTAGAGGGCATAAGTTGGTCAATGGTTTGATTACCACCCCGAGTGGTGATTGTCATACAGTGTCCATCATTTTTAGGATTTTGGATAGTTTTGCTAGGAAGAGTGCTCGGTTGCCGTGTGTTAACAGTCGCCGATAATTGGGCCATTTGCAACTCAAGATGCTTAATCGATATTGCATGTGTATCGAATTTCTGCTCAATACCCGTTAAATCACTCCTTAACTCTTTAATGTGCTCATCACTAGCATCGAACCTCCTCATAATTTTGTGCAACATATCCTCAGCTCGCGCCATACTATCTCCACCATCCCTAGGAGTAACTTCTCGATTTTGAGGAGGGACATTGGGCCCATTCCTATCATTTCTATTACCATAGTTACCCCTGTTGAAGTTGTTGTCGCGGTTGTAGTTTCCATATCGGACATAATGACCCTCATGGTTACAATTACCATAGATCCGACCTTGGTTTCCTTGACCTTGGCGCCAATTCTCCTGATTTGAGCCTTGGGCACTCGGTCGGAAACCCCCCGTCTGCTCATTTACCGCATAGGAATTCTCTTCATAATAGCATTCATCATTTGGTGGTGGTTGTTGAGACAAGTAGTTGACTGCATTTATCTTTTCTGCACCCCTAGTGACATGTTTTAATATCAACCCAAGCTCAGTTCTCATCTGAGTCATCTCTTCACGAATCTCATCTGTGGCTGGGTTGTGTGTGGATTACACTGCGTAGGCATTTCTTCCAGTATCTGACTTCCTAGTACTCCAAGCTTTATTATTTTGGGATATTTTCTCTAACTTTTTGGCAATCTCGGCATAAGGACACTTCCCATAAGAACTACCCGCTATAGTATCTAATACCGCTTTATTATTATCATCCTGTCCCCAATAGAAGTATTCCTTCAGTGTCTCATCATCTATGTAGTAATTGGGGATGCTTCTCAAAAATGAGGTGAATCTATCCCAAGAACTGCTAACTAACTCTCCTGATAGTGCCACAAAGTTGTTCACTTTGTCTTTATGATTTAGTTTCTTGGAGACCGAGTAGTAACGTGCTAAGAAAACGTCTATTAGTTGGTTGCAAGTGAAAATTGAGTTATAAGGGAGCTCAGTGAACCAAATAGCAGCCTCTCCCGTCAGTGAGAGAGGAAATACTCTTAGCCCTATTACATCCAAATCTAAATCAAGCCTCCCTACACAGCTTTTACACACTGCACTTACCTTAGCTATATGGGCATGTGGGTCCTCAAAAGGTAGGCCTGAAAACAAACCTCTAGTAGTGAGCATTTGCATTAGACTACTAGTTACCACAAAGGTGTGTCCTTGTGGTAGAGGGGGCAAGACAAGTGGCCCATCAGAGTCTTCAATATTGTCATAACCTCTGTAGTATTCTTGAGAACGTGGAGCGGGATTTTTTCCCCTTTGTTGATTTTCACCAGGATCACCGGGTAATAACTGACCATGAAGATCAACTAGAGCTGGGATGTTCTGCTTTGGATCAACATCGTTAATACCCAAGTTTTGATTCATAATGCGTAGTGTACGCTCTAATTCATGATCGTACGGAAACAATTGTTATCTTCCTCTCCATATATTTTGCATACAAGGAAGTTAGTTCTGCAAGAATAAAAAACAATAGAAAAATAAAATCAATAAAATATTGACTAAACTCTAGTAATAAGTTTAAGTTAATCTAAAAGCTACTTTCCCCGACAGCGGCGCCCAAATTTGATACGCTCAAACTTACTTCTCAAATAACAAGTAAAGCAGTCTTATCAAGTAAATAACCCAACTAATGTGGTTGGGGTCGATCCCATGAGAAAAATAGTTCAGAGTTAACTTTATTCTATTATTACTATTGTTTAGTCAGTTATTTCCTTAGAAAACAAAAGACAATAAAGGGGGGATTTCTATTTCTAAATTAACGAAAATAATTAACTAAATTAAAGTAAACAACTAACCGATTCAAATCTTGGAGTTTAATCAATTAATAAAAGTAACTAGGTGTGTTGCTATACTAACCCTTACCTTTACCTCATATTAAGCATTGTATTCGATATTTGACTAAGTTATTACCTCGTACCAATCGACACTAGCCTATTAGATAGTATACACTAAATCTGTGTTGATAATTCTTTTCCTATTATATACCTCCTTGATCCGGCAAGTAGCATTAAGGAGAGTTCTAACGTTGGCCATCCGTTTAAAAGAATTCTAGACGACATAACTATCAATACATGCAAGACACTATTCTAGAATTGTTATTTTAGTTAGATTTTACCTCATTATTCACCCATGGTTCCCACAACCCTAGTTATGGAGTTTAGTTACCCATAGTCATAATCACATTATTCATATATTTAATATAAGAATTCATGCAATTACTTTGATGAGAAAGAATAAAATCTAGAAATTCACTTGATTAATCAACAAAAGCACTAACAATCAATTCCAGATAAAGTGTAACAATTGCCGAAATTAATCCTTCAATACTTGAACAATAGAACTAAAGATTATCCAAAAGGCTAACAATCAAAAAGTCTAATATAAAAGAATCTACTATCAAAGAGTCTAACCCCAAAAACGATGTGTTTCGAACTATTTATAAGAAACAAAAACCTAATAAAAGAAGGACTCTAATTACTGAAAATCTGTGAAAACGCGTCTGAGTCGACGGACCTCGTGTCGGACCGTCGTGGTCACGACGGGCCGTCATGGCCTACGTCGTCCCATAATTAACAAATTCTTCTGCTGCTATTTTCATTACCCTCGACGAACAGGTATGACGGACCGTTCCAAGCACGACGGTCCGTCCAGGATCTTTGTTCCATAGTAATTAAACTTCTTGGAATTTTGGTACTGGGACTACTCTTTGATCATCATGACGAACCAGCAGAACGGACGGTCGTGGATATAACGGTCCGTCATGAACTTCCGTAATCCCACACTTAGGTCAGACTTCCCCATCTTCCTTCAGCAGCTTCACTACGTTACCACCTACGGACCGTCACAACCTCGGCGGACCGTCATAAGCTCCGTAGGTGTTAACTTTTTCTGCATTTCTTGCTCAAAAACTTCCGCGTTCATCTTTGGACAGCTTTCTTGCCTATAAGGAGATCTTTTCATAAAAATCAATAAAAAAGACTTTTGGATACACACTAAACTTAAGGAAAAAACATTAAAAATATCGTGAAACCACGGTATATCAAATCACCGTCCAAAGTGAAACAAAAACATGCTAGCGTATATAGGGAATTGAACCCTACTAGATCCCTATGTTGGCTGAATAGGTTCAAAGACTAGGAGATATAAGGAGACCCATACCTGCCTAAACGGACAGTCTCATCTCATGATATTTACACGAACCTCTACTTTCCCGAAAGAAGGAATCGCAACTCAAAGCTAACCTATCGGTGCTCCGTATAAAGTTCAATTTCATTCATTTCACACATCATAGAAGTTGTCTTCTAGCATGAGGGAATTATTGCTCATTAGATGATTTCTCATCTCATAATTAGTATTATGTGTGTATTAATATCATTACTTTCATTAGAGTGTTTCTTAGAGACTGGTCTCTTCATATACTTTACACTCATATAGGTGAGTACGTTATTGGTAACACTTATTTAGGCTCATCTACGATTTATCTCATCTTTCACATTAGCCCCTTAGCATGTTGTCACCACCACATTCATTAAATTTAGCATATTAGCTCATCTTAATTACTCACCCCTTTTTACGTGAATGTTCATTTCATTATATGCCAATGCACTTGGCGTTTTAGTGTGTTTCACACCCTTACTTAACCCTCATGGGGTCAAATCAATTCATTACATACATCTTAGGTTCACTTACTTTTAACATACGCTGGAATTATGAACCCATGCGGACAAACCATGAGGCTTCACTCATAATTCATCTAAGTGACTTATACTAACCCAAGATTATGTGGTACAAGACTTATGCATCTTGTATGTATGCCAAGGTCTCACTTTTGATTCCAATAGGCAACATTTATTAATTATTTAATCATGTAAGACTTATGTGTCAATACATAATTGGGCAAGGGAACCCTATTTCGAATCCCTTCTATAATATGTAGTTAGTTTTCTTTATAATTTTTGTTGCTTTGTAATTCTTGGATAGGGAATCCGAGATGAATTCCTCATACCTACACTTCCTTTCTTTCTTTTCTTGATGTTGTCTTAAACAATTCGGCCTGGGGACGCAAGATCGAATCCCCATAACTACATTCCTTTTATTTTCTTTCTTTACTAAATTCTTCCGTTTAGACCAAGAGGGTGTGGGATCGATTCCCCACAACCTCATTTTTCCTTTATTAAAATTTTTCCTTAACTTCCTTGTTTATGCGAGAGGTTGTGGGTTCGAACCCCACACGCCTCATTTTATTTTTCTTTTATTTTTATACTAACTCTTCACTTGAGCCTTACCCCATTTTTATTATTTAATATTTTTATAACATGTATATGGTGAGGTCGGATGCAATCCCCAATGACCACATGCATTTTAAAAAATTTTTTAAAACTCAAATTTTTTTCCAGTAACTTGGCCGAACCAAATTTCTAGAATGCTGGAAATTTGATTACGTTTTTCCAGTCCTTTTTTGCAGCATTTATATATTAGTTCTTAGGACATTTCGTTGATCACTTTAGTACATGGATCATTTAGTACATCTTTAGGTGCATTTTCATAGTTACATTTGATCAAGAGTTGGCACTCAATTCAGCAACATTACACCACTTATGAACATCACGATTTACACAAGCAATTGCAAGTAAAATACAAGAAATTAAACATGCCATTTCATGCTCTAATCCGTGACTACATATTTTCGGAAAAACATCTTTCATTACTCACATAATTAAGAACAAACATACATTCACATACTTATCACGGAAACACGTTACACGCCTAATATCTACTTGCACACACACCAACCTACGACCATCAATAGGAGCTAGTGACATGGACATGCAACGGGAAACAATCCTAGTTTTGGGATAAGAATCTATAGAATCCTGGGTGTCTCTTGGGAACGGAACCAAGAGTAAGAAAACCCATACCTTTTGTCGATCAACACGCTCTAAATCTTCACCAATGGCAGCCAACTCCACGACACCAAAGCCTCACCACCAAACTCCAAGCACAACCCGTCAAGAACAATGTTTTTGCTTTTCGTTTTTAGCTTAGTTTTTTGTTTTAGTTTTTATGGGTAAGTTATTTAAAAGAGTTGAATTTTGGTTTTTCTCGGTTCTTTTTGGTAGTCATACGTGAGAGATATGGTGGAGAGACGTGAGAAGGAGAGTAAATAAGCTTGAGAAAGAGAATTGATAGGTAGCTTAGAATTTGGAGTTTTAGTTTAGGAATTAGCCATACTAGGACTCCTCATTAACTAATAAAAATCTGATTATTTTAGGCTAAGTGAAATGACCACTATGCCCTTACTTAAACCAGATATTTAAATACAACTTAATTCAGTTTATCATTTCTTCCACCAAGGATCGAACTCGGGTGAAGCTTAACTTGCGAAAAAAATCAAATGCGACCAACCTTAGCGGATTTGCCCTCGTGTTTAAATTAATTAATTAATTAATTAAATACTTAGGGTAATTACAATACTACCCCTAGCTTGGGGCTTTGCACCTGAAATAGGACTAATGCAGATCCAGAAGAATGGTCTGGGCTTTCGAAAAGATGAAGATGCAAGGGGTAAAGAGACAGTCTTTTGAACAACCAAGCTGACATAAGGATTCTAGCTCGCGCCCACTTAGAGCAGATGGAGATTCTCGGACGGGGAAAAGCGGCACTCGACATCTATTAAACAAGACCAAGAACAAAGCCATACCATGCCCTCGGGAGAAAGTAGTGATGATTGCCATGATTGCTTCCCTTGAGGACGTGTACAAGAAGGTCGAAAGGACCATTTTACCCCTAGACCCTCCAAACCTATGATTACCCCTTTCAAGTCAGGTAAAAACTCATCCGGGTAAATCTCTTCAATTCGGGTGCCCTACTTGGTTGGTTCCAACCTTCACTAGATCAACTAACTCACCAAGTTGTTTGGATAGTCTAGTGCGTAGTTTCTGAGATCTGGTTCTATGCGCAACAAGCCGTGTGAACCCGGTCTAATCTAGACATTTTAGGTACGTTTAGGCCTTACATCGCATAGTTATTTTTGGGTTGTTACAAATACTTACCAACATCATGTAAGAACATTTTCTTTTGTTGATATGCCAAACCTTTAGGTATCAAGTCACTAACTACGAATTTATCAAAATCAGCAAACCAGGGAATAAGATCAAGAGTGGCAGCCAGTACCTATTCATTTGGGAATGCATCATCTATTTCGGGCTCTCTCGGTTCTTTCTTTGAAACCTCTAATCTTGTAAGGTGATCAGCTACCTGGTTTTGACAACCTCTTCTATCCTTTACTTCAAAATCAAATTCTTAAAGTAGTAACACCCATCTAATTAGCCTTGGTTTGGCATCCTTCTTTGTTGTGAGGTACCTCAAAGCAGCATGATCTGTGTGTACAAGTACTTTGGTGCCCAACAAATATGTTTTGAATTTCTCAAATGCATACACTACAACCAATAGTTGCTTCTCAACAACTATGTAATTTTGTTGTGCTCCATTTAGGGATTTACTAGCATAATAAATTAGATGGAACATCTTATTTGGCTTTTGACCCAACACAACACCTAAAGCAGTTCCACTAACATCACACATCACTTCAAATGGTTCTGCCCTTTTTGGACCAATGATTATAGGTGTTGAGACCAATTTCTCTTTTAAACTTTTAAAAGGCTTTTAGGCAGGCCTCATCAAAGAGAAATTTAACCTCCTTCTCCAAGATTTTATACATCGGATGTCCTACTTTGGAGAAGTCCTTAATGAAACGCCTGTAGAATTCGGCATGTACCAAAAGCTCCTAACACTTTTTACACAAATAGGACAAGGAATTTTTCAATCACCTCAATCTTCATCTTGTCGACTTCAATTCCTTTCTGCGACACTTAAAGTCAAAGGACTATGCCCTCTTTAAACATGAAGTGGAATTTCTCCCAATTTAGAACTAAATTAGCTTCCTCACATCTCTGCAATGCTCTGCTAGGATTTCACAAAAAAAATCAAACACATCACATACTACTGAGAAATCATCCGTAAATACTTCTATATTGTCCTCCTCTATGTCTGAAAAAATGGACATCATGAACCTTTGAAATTTATGGTGCATTACATAATCCAAACGACATGCGTTTAAATGCAGAAGTATCATAAGGACATGTAAATATAGTATTTTTCTAATTATCAAGAGCAATGGATATCTGATTGTAACAAGACAATCCATCCAAGAAACAATACAAACATTTACCTTCTAACTTGTCCTGCATTTGGTCCATGAATGGCATAGCGAAATGGTCCCTCAAGGTCTATTTGTCAGCTTCCTGTAGTCCATGGATACTCGCCACCCAGTCACCGGTCGCTGTAGAACTAATTGATTCTTTGCATTTGCTACCACAATCAAGCCTCCCTTTTTTGGCACACATTGCACTGGATTGCCTAGTGGCAATCAGAGATAGGGTAAACCACCCTAGAGTCTATCCATTTTATTATTTCCTTTTTCACTACCTTTTGGATTGCTAGGATTAACCTCCTTTGGTGTTAAATGCTAGTTATGTAGACTTCCTCAAGCAGAAATTAGCATGTGCAAATGCCTGGAGGTATTCCAATTATATCAGCAATTGTCCAGCCAATTGCTTTTTTAAACCTTTGAAGCACTCTAACCACCTTCTATACGTGTCCATTTTAATATGCAGCCAATATCACAGTTAAAGTGTTGTTAGCACCCAAGAATACATGCCTGAGGTGACTGGGCAACTATTTCTGCTCCAAAACTGGTGGTTCTTCAACGGAGGATTTATCTAGAGTATTTGATCTATTTTTCAAATCAAAGTCTAATTTCTTGGGAGCATAAGAATGTGCTTCCATACCCTGTTAAGCATTTACAGCTTCTACATAATCAGACCTAAAATCAGCATCAAAGTTCATCAGCACAACGGCTAATGTTTCAATGCCTATACTCTCTTTTATGGGTGACCTCATGTAATCATCAATGACAACTTCAATTGCAGATACCGCATCCATCTCTCGTGGTTGTTTCATTGATCTGCATATGTTAAACTTGACCTCCTCTGCATTGAGTCTGAACTTCAGCTCACCTCACTCAATGATACGCTCAAACTTACTTCTCAAAACAAAAGAAAATAAAGGGGGGTTTTTATTTCTAAATTAATGAAAATAATTAACTAAATTAAAGTAAACAACTAACATATTCAAATCTTGGAGCTTAATCAATTAATAAAAGTAACTAGGGCTTAAGTGTTCCCCACAGGTTCCTAACTTGATAATTCTAACTATAACAATTCTTTCCTAGTATCTTGCATGTATAGTGATAAGTTATGTATCTCTAAATCCTTGGTCCGGCATCTAGAAAATTTCACTACGCACCTTGGTCAGGCTACGTGTGTTGCTATACTAACCCTTACCTTTACCTCATATTAAGCGTTGTATTCGATATTTGACTAAGTTATTACCTCGTACCAATTGACACTAGCCTATAAGATAGTGTACACTAAATCTATGTTGATAATTCTTTCTCTATTATCTACCTCCTTGGTCCAGCAAGTAGCATTAAGGCGAGTTCTAACGTTGGCCATCCGTCAAAAAGACTTCTAAATGAAAGAATTATCAATACATGCAGGACACTATTCTAGAATTGCTATTTTAGTTAGATTTTACCTCATTATTCACCGATGGTTCCCACAACCCTAGTTATGGAGTTTAGTTACCCATGGTCATAATCACACTATTCATATATTTAATATAAGAATTGATGCACTTACTTAAATGAGAAAGAATAAAATCTAGAAATTCACTTGATTAATCAAAAAAAGCACCAACAATCAATTCCAGAAAAAGTGTAACAATTACTGAAATTAATCCTTCAATACTTGAACAAGAGAACAAAAGATTATCCAAAAGTCTAACTATCAAAAAGTCTAACCCCAAAAACGAGGTTTTTTGAACTATTTATAATAAAAACAAAAATCTAATAAAAGAAGGATTCTAATTACTGAAAATCTGTGAAAACGCGTCTGTGTCGACGGACCTCGTGACGGACCCTCTTGGTCACGACTGGCCGTTATGGCCTCCGTCGTCCCATACTTCACAAATTCTTCTGGTGCTTCCTTCATTACCCTCAACGAACAGGTATGATGGACCGTTCCAAGCACGACGGTCCGTCGAGGGTATCCGTTCCATAATACTTTAACTTCTTGGAATTTGGGTACTGGGACTACTCTCTAATCATTACAATGAACCAGCATAACGGACCGTTGTGGATATGATGGTCCATCATGGACTTCCGTAATCCCACACTAGGTCAGACTTCCCCATCTTCCTTCAGCAGCTTCTCTCCTCACTACGATGCCACCTACGGAACGTCACAAGCTCGACGGAACGTCATAAGCTCCGTAGGTGGTCTCTTTTGCATTTCTCGGTCAAAAACTTCCGCGTTCATCTTTGGACATATTTCGTGCAAATAAGGAGAAACTTACACAAAAATCAATACAAAAAGGCTTTTGGACACACAATAAACGTAAGGAAAAAGCATTAAAAATACCGTGAAACCACTGTACATCAACACCCTCAACTTAAATTCGTTGTTTGTCCTTAAGCGACGCACTATGACTCACCACAATATCTTTGTACAATAGTATCCTTATTTTAGCTTTCGCAATCATTTGACTATCAATCCCGATCAGTCTCATCATGTTTAGGCATGTTATCACTATTAGGCTTGAATTATGTGGAACCAGACCATGACACAGACCCACCACGCACTTACACCTATCCTCTTCAATTTTTCACCGAGGTGCTAATATTTCCGGCATTGCAACTAATTTCCTCACTTCAAAACAACATCCTCATTTTTCACACAATTATTTCATTTTGAGTATAAGGATTACTTTTCAACACTCACTCTCAGAACAAATTCACAACTCACTCATATATATTGCCATAAGCTTGCCCTTATTTTCACTGCTTTAAGTTCGCCATACAACTCTTAGGATCACGATAGGACTTTCTTAGCTTGTAACATAGGCTCAGGGTCAGGTAAGGTATGCTTAGGTATACTTTAATGACTTGTTGCCCTCCTTGACATATTGGTTAAGCGTCCTAGCTTTTCATCATTTTATTCCGTCCTTTTTATTTTATTCTTTCACCTTGCTATTTTCCCTTCTTTCTTCATTTTTGTAAGTGAGTCTATTCTTTTCTTGCTTGTATTTATTATATTTTTTTATTTCACTTTTCTTTCAACTGGTTCTTGAGTCACTTTACTTTTTTTCTTTCTCTCTCTTTGTTCTTTCAACCCCACTTTCCAGAGCATTCCACATAATATCCACCCTCAACTCATGGCTTTGCCATGAGTTAAAGTACACAATACCCAAAGTTGGGTCAGGGCCATGAAAAGATTGTTTAGTGCATTAGCCACCCTCAATATATACTTTTGGCATAAGCTGAGGTGCACATGTCCAAGGAGGGACCAGGGCCAACACATTATTTCCAGAAAAGATCAGTTGGGGTGAAAAAGAAAGGTCTATTTTCAGCTCAAATCATTTGGATAAAAGAGGGATAAATTTCATTCGGTTTTTGTTATTTAGGCTAAAAATTGGCTATATTGAATAAGGGCCTATGATCCTTTCCTAATTGTCTATTACATCTTACTTTTAGCAGGACTAACCAGGCAAGTTCTAGCTCAGTACATATAGTGGACTACTAAAATTTTCCTCACACTCACTTGACATCTCATTATTCTACCAGATTATCAGACACCTAGTTTGAGTCTTAGACTTAGGGTCATGCAGTGGTGTATCTCTATGTCATGCTTAGAGCCACACATTTATCAATTACTGTGCCTAGCCATTCTTCAATTTCATTACATCAGGATATCATTTTTGTTTTATCCATCATGCTTCAGAGTTATACTATGTACACAAGATATAGACATGCCGGTTCAACAATAAAAATAATCAGTCTCTTGAGGAAAAAGAACACAGGCAAGAAAACCCCAAAAGAGGATCGTGAATTGGGCTACTCAGACTTCACCCTAGCACTCACTTTCCATTTACCCCACCCCCAACAAAAAGTGATGAAATTGTCCCCAATGCATAAAAAATTGAAATATGAGAGTGGTAGGTGAAGCAAACCTGGGGCGCAAAGCGCCGGTGATCAGCAAGCTGGTGGGTCCGGTTCCCGGAACCCACTACCTATGTAGTTTGGACACCCTCAGTAGTTTCCTCATCAGCAACAACACTATCAGTAGTGCCTCCCGCTGTCTCTCACATCTCTTGAGCTAGATACCCAAGCAGCTGACTCTACAGCCCTAATCTGACGTGCCTCCTCATCAACAATCGAGTCTCTCCTCACAGCCTCCATCTCATGGCGTTATTTATTCCTTGCCCCAGCCTCATCCTCCTCACGAACCCTGCGCCTCTTTGCATGCTCTCGAGGAGGAGGTGGTGGAATCTTAGAAGTGGCGAATAACGCAGCCAACACTATGTCCTCAGCAGGCTCTGCAGAAGGGGCCTCAGACTCTGGCACCCTTGCCTCTAGGATCATATCAATATCTGCTCGCAGAATCTCAACTACAGCCTGCAGGGTCGACACGTCCACCGGAGGGGCTGGCCGGGCTAGCACCCGCAACTCAAAAGCGTCTAAGCGCTGATGAACCTCTGCAATCTTCCGCTCTGTGTGCTGTGTGATCTTACCCTCCAAGCTCTCCTCCGCCTCTGCAATAGACCTCTGCATCCAAGGCTGGATGTGATGCTTAAGTGTGGCCATCTAAGCCTGTAGTTTCTGGACCCTAGCAAGCGGGACCAGAGCGGGAAAGGGGCTGAGCGAGAGGAGATAGGGGCAATGCTACTACCCGGGATAGACTCGACCGGGGTAGTGTCAGTGGTTTCCTGTGTTGCTGTTCGAGCATGTGCTACAGTATCAGCCAGATTCTCACCAAGTTGAGGCACATGTGGACGGGGCCCTCTGCGTAGAGCACACTCATTGGCCTCAAAGCTGATGAGGCAGATATCAACAGTGCCCTGCGGAGTCTTGAGCTGATCAATGTGCCAAATGGGCACACTTGCGGACCTGCATAATGAAAATATCATGCACGGAAAATGGTAAGTAGTGGTGACCTTGAAAGACCTCTCGTGCATTACCACGTGTAGAAGCCAAGCGCAGTTAATCTCAAACCCGGCTACCATCGTTGCCATCAGAACTACGCGATCCCATGTAACTATGTTATCTGCAACCGTGGGGGAGAGGCAGTGGCGGACAATCAACCATAAAAACATAGACGGGAAGGTCAAGTTAGCCTTCTTGATGGCTCCCTTCGGCTCTATTATCAAGTAGGCACCCTCTCCATCAATAGATAAGTGCAAGTCCATCCACCTCTTAGTGGTCTCTCTCAGCGATGTCTCACACAAGAACTTTCCATCTTTAACCATTTGTCACCGTTAGTCGAACTCGGCGGTGAGACGGGTCCTAGTGGTATCAACATCCTCGCCGTATAGATACCGGCGGATGGCTGGCAGGGAGATGTGGACCTGTATGCCGCGTACTCTGCCGTGCTCAAGTGGGGCCTGTTTTGTGGGGGCAGCCCGTCTATCGATATGTGATCGGAGAGTAGCCACATAAGAGGCGTAAAACTCTCGAAACAACTCCTCACTATAGTGGCCCAAAGAATGAGCTGTCCACTTTAGCCGGTGTCTGGTGAAGAGAGTGTGGATATCTGGCATGGTGGGGAGACTTCCTGTAAGGACCCGCCTCTCCAGTGTAAGGGTCCGTGTCATGACGCCTTTATCATTTAGACACTTGGCGTCTTAATACGCTTGGTATTGCCCGTCGACACACCACCGGTTGGGCTGGTCGGCAACCGGGGCGAGAACACCAGTCGGTGAGCCTGGAGTTGAATCAGAACTGTCAGCCTAATCAGACGAAGCAGACTGTGCAGCCGTGGGGGGTGCAGAGACTATTGCGTACCCGGAGGCTTCCTCCGACCAAGAAACTCCTAAGGAACCAGACGCTCCTTCTTATTGTGTAGCGAACCCAGAAGGTGTGCCGGTCATTGTGCGCTCCTCATTAGACTGGGAGGTAGTAACTATGCCAGGCGCCACCTTTTTGGGCGTAGCTCTGGTTGGACGTGCAGCTCGTGCCGGAGTGGCAGTGCCTGGGGGCACGTACTCGGGATCATGCTCATCATCAGAGCCTATAACCAGTCGGGCAGACAGAGCGATAGGCTTTGAACGCCCACGTGCATAAACTTGATCTTGTTTCGGTGCCATTAGAGATAATACCTGTAAAGAATCATTATTAGTACTAGAAGGAGAAAACAAGACAAGCGAAAACGAGACAAAATACACATAAGAGCAAAGCTGTGATAACATCTCTGTAGTAGCAGTGAAACACGACAGACCAGGTGATTGCTAGTCGTGAGTATGACGGACCGTCATGTGGTCCGTCAAGTCTTACTTCAACGATGTTTATTTGGAGACCCCAGAAGAAAAGTCTCTGACAGTTATGACGGATAAGCAGGACGAACCGTCGTGATTATGACGGTCCGTCATCGATGTCCGTCGTGGGGCACTTAGAAAAAGTATGGAGACCCTTAGGAGAGGGGTCTCTAACCGTCATGACGGTTGAACAGGACGGACCGTCGAGGGTACGACGCTCCATCATAGATGTCCTTTAGTGGAAACATAGAAAAATATGGAGACCCTTAGGATAAGGGTCTCTGACCATCATGACGGTTGTGCAGGATGGTCCGTTGTGTTAATGACGGTCAATGGTAGATGTCCGTTAGAGGACCCTTAGAAAAAGTTGGAGACCCTTAGGACTAGGGTCTCTGACCGTCATGACGGTTGTGCAGGACGGACCGTCGAGGGTACGAAGCTCCGTCGTAGATGTCCATCAGTGGATACTTAGAAAAAAATAATGACCCTTAGGACGAGGGTCTCTAACCGTCATGACGGTTGTGCAGGATGGACCTTCATCTTAATGATGGTCCGTCTTAGATGTCCGTCAGAGGACACTTAGAAAAAAAATAGAGACCCTTAAGACAAGGGTCTCTGACAACCACGACAATTGTGCAGGACGGTCCATCGTGTTAATGATGGTCCATCTTATATGTCCGTCAGAGGACACTAAGAAAAAGTTAGAGATCCTTAGGAATAGAGTCTCTGCCAACCACAACGGTTGTGCAGGACGGACTATCATGGGAACGATGGTCCGTCGCATGTGCCCATTGGTGGACACTTAGTGAAAGTTGGAGATCCTTAGGAATAGGGTCTCTGACAACCAGAACGGTCGTGCAGGATGGACCGTTGTGGGAACAACGGTCCATCGCATGTGTCCATTGGTGGACACTTAGAGAAAATGAATAGTGGGGTGTTGGTACAGACCCTCTGACGGTCAGTCGTGGGTACGACGGTCCGTTATCGGGGTCTCATTTTGTCATTCCGTGACAGAACTGAGGATGCCACAATCATCCACTGTGACTCAAACGGAATACTTAATGGTAACCTACATGTTTCTAACTCAAATACCTTGCAAACTAGCAATGCTAAAGCACCAATTTCTCGAGTTTTAACAAGGCAATTCGAGGACTCTCAACCTAGGTCAGACAAAATTGGATCAAAGAACAAAGACCCACCAAAAAGAAATAGTCTAATAATAATTGAGAAACAAAAATGCAATGTAAATGGGTAGAGATCAGAGACACATACCTGAGAAGAGTAGAAAAACAAGCAAGTGAGGCACTTGGTTATCAAGAGCAGAACCACAGCAGCAGACTCTGACGAGTAGAATGGAGATTTGGGGATTTGGGGATTTAGGGAAGTGATATGGATCAGATGATAGAGAAGAGGATGAGAAAGGTAGGAAGTTAGAAAGGGAGGGAATGGGAGAAACAGGGAAAGAAATGGTTCAAACGAAGGGGTAGGGTTTTTTAAAGGTTTAAAATTTTTAAAATTTTCCAGGCGGGTCGGGTCGGGTTGCTGGTTAATGACGCAACGAGACGCCGACGACGGTCCGTCGCATATGCGACGGTCCGTCATGGGTTTTGTCGTAGGTGCCCTAATTTTTAAAAATAAATTTAAAACATACCTGGCACGACGGATTCATGCGACGGTCCGTCGCAAGCGTGATGGTCCGTCGTTGTATCCATTAGTAGAAAATTCTACCATTACTAGAAAGAAAACTATACGTATTGGGTTGCCTCCCAACCAGCGCCTGATTTAACATCACGGCACGACTGAAGATACTTGATTACTCAGACTTCATCAAGATGGTATGCCTCGATCACTTCATTTACCGATTCAACATGTCCGAAATAGATTTTTATTCGTTGTCCATTTACCTTAAACCGCACAAACTCCTTGGTTTCAAACTCAACTGCTCCATGAGGGAATAGTTGGGTAACCAAGTAAGGGCCAGTCCATTTGGACATGAGCTTGCCCGGAAACAAGCGCAAGCTAGAATTGTATAAAAGCACCAAATCCCCAACCATAAACTCTAGTTTTTTAATTTTTAGGTCATGGTAATTCTTCATCTTTTCTTTGTAGAATAAAGCAGTTACAGATTCGTGCTCACCACTCTTCCTCATGGACCTACAAATGTTGAAGGTCACTTCTTCATTGCTCAACCGAAATTTCATTTGCCCATTTTCCATATCAACAAAGGTTCTACCCATAGCAAAGGATGGCCTCCCAAGAATAATAGGCACTTCAAAATCTACTTCGCAATCAAGAATAACAAATTTTGCCAGAAATATGAACGACTCCACTTTTACTAGCACATCAAATGTGACCGATCTTTTCTTTGTAACTAGATCATTCATAAACTTGGCATAACCGGACATTTGTTATAGAGCTTCTACTAAAGGGAAATTGATAGAAAATTGCTTAAACATTGTTATAAAACGCCGATATTTACCATCCTCGGTCTTTTTCACTAATCTTTGAGGAAAGGGTGGTGGTGGTCTAGGCATGGGAGTTACCTTTTTAGGCACTTCAGCATCTTTTCCAGTGTTATTTTCTACGTCACCACTAACCTCTACCACTTTATCAATATCTTTTCTCACCTTTTCCTCATTAGACGACATAGGTGGGTTAATGGTTTGCTTACCACCCCGAGTTGTGATTGCCATACAGTGTCCATCATTTATCAGATTTTGGACAGTGTTGCTAGGAAGAGTGACCGGTTGCCGTGTGTTCACAGTCGCCGATAATTGGGCCATTTGCAACTCAAGCTGCTTAATCGATGTTGCATGTGTATCGACTTTCTGCCAAATACCTGCTAAATCACTCCTTAACTCTTTAATGTGCGCATCACTAGCATCGAACCTCCTCATCATTTTGTGCAACATATCCTCAACTCGCGCCATACTACCTCCACCATCCCTAAGATTAACTTCACGATTTTGAGGAGGAACATAGGGCCCATTCCTATCATTTCTGTTACCATAGTTACCCCTGTAGAAGTTGTTATCGCGTTTGTAATTTCTATCTCGGACATAATGACCCTCACGGTTATAGTTACCATAGATCCGACCTAGGTTTCCTTGACCTTGGCGCCAATTCTAATGATTTGAGCCTTGGGTACTCGTTTGGAACCACCCGCGGCTCATTTACCGCATATGAATCCTCCTCATAATAACATTCGTCATTTGGTGGTGGTAGTTTAGACAAGTAGTTAACAACATTTATCTTTTCTGCACCCCCAGTGACATGTTTTAATACCAACCCAAGCTCGGTTCTCATCTGATCCATCTCTTGAAGAATCTCATCTGTGGCTGGGTTGTGTGTACATTACACAGCGAAGGTATTTCTTCTAGTGTCTGACTTCCTAGTACTCGAAGCTTTATTATTCCGGGATATTTTCTCTAACTTTTCCGCAATCTCGGCATAAGGACACTCCCCATAAGAACCACCGGCTATAGTATCCAATACCGCTTTATTATTATCATCCTCTCCCCTATAGAAGTATTCCTTCAGTGACTCATCATCTATGCAGTGATTGGGGACACTTCTAAAAAATGAAGTGAATCTATCCCAAGAACTGCTAACTGACTCTCGTGGTAGTGCCACAAAGTTGTTCACTCTGTCTTTGTGATTTAGTTTCTTGGAGACCGGGTAGTAACGTGCTAAGAAAACGTCCCCTAGTTGGTTCCAAGTGAAAATTGAGTTATAAGGGAGCTCAGTGAACCAAATAGCAGCCTCTCCTGTCAGTGTGAGAGGGAATACTCTTAGCCCTATTACATCCAAATCCAAATCAGGCCTCCCTACACAGCTTTTACATACTGCCCTTACCTTAGCTATATAGGCATGTGGGTCCTCAAAAGGTAGCCGTGAAAACAAACCTCTAGCAGTGAACATTTGCATCAGACTACTAGTTACCACAAAGGTGTGGCCATGTGGTAGAGGGGGCAAGACAAGTGGCCCATCAGAGTCTGCAATATTATCATAACCTCTGTAGTATTCTTGAGGGCGTGGAGCGAGATTTTGTCCCATTTGTTGATTTTCACCAGGATCATCCGGTAATAAATGACCATGAACATCAAGCGGAGCTGGGATGTTCTGGTTTGGATCATCATCATTAATACCCAAGTTTTGATTCATATTGCGTAGTGTACGCTCTAATTCGTGGTCGTAGGGAAACATGGGTTCTCTTCCTCTCCGTGTATTTGGCATACAAGGAAGATAGTTTTGCAAGAATAAAAAACAATAGAATAGTAAAATTAAAAAAATATTGACTAAACTTTAGTAATAAGTTTAAGTTAATCTAAAAGCTACTATCCCCGGCAGCGGCGCCAAAATTTGATACGTTCAAACTTACTTCTCAAATAAGAAGTAAAGTGGTCATATCAAGTAAAGAACCCAACTAATGAGGTTGGGATCGTTCCCACGAGAAAAATAGTTCAGACTTACTTTTATTCTATTATTACTATCATTAAGTCAATTATTTCCCTAGAAAACAAAAGACAATAAAGTGGGGTTTTTATTTCTAAATTAATGAAAATAATTAACTAAATTTAAGGAAACAACTAACAGATTCAAATCTTGGAGCTTAATCAATTAATAAAAGTAACTAGGGCTTAACTGTTCCCCACAGGTTCCTAACTTGAAAATTCTAACTATACCAATTCGTTCCTAGTATCTTGCATTTAAACTGATAAGCTATGTATCTCTAAATCCTTGGTCCGGCATCTAGGAAATTTCACTCCGCACCTTGGTCCGGCTACGTGTGTTGCTACACTAACCCTTACCTTTACCTCATATTAAGCATTGTATTCGATATTTGACTAAGTTATTACCTCGTAACAATCGACACTAGCCTATTAGATAGTGTACACTAAATCTATGTTGATAATTCTTTTCCTATTATCTACCTCCTTGGTCCGGCAAGTAGCATTAAGGCGAATTCTAACGTTGGCCATCCGTTAAAGCATCTAAACGAAAGAATTATCAATACATGCAAGACAGTATTCTAGAATTGCTATTTTAGTTAGATTTTACCTCATTATTCACCGATGGTTCCCACAACCCTAGTTATGGAGTTTAATTACCCATAGTCATAATCACACTATTCATATATTTAATATAAGAATTCATGCACTTATTTTAATGAGAAAGAATAAAATCCAGAAATTCACTTGATTAATCAACAAAAGCACCAACAATCAATTCCAGAAAAAGTGTAACAATTGCTGAAATTAATCCTTCAATACTTGAACAAGAGAACTAAAGATTATCCAAAAGTCTAACTATCAAAAAGTCTAACCCCAAAAACGAGGTTTTTCGAACCATTTATGATAAAAACAAAAAACTAATAAAGAAGGATTCTAATTACTGAAAATCTGTCAAAACGGGTCTGGGTCGACGGACCTCGTGACGGACCCTAGTGGTCACGATGGGCCATCATGGCCTCCGTCGTCCCATACTTCACAAATTCTTCTGCTGATTCCTTCATTACCCTAAACGAATAGGTATGACGGACCATTCCAAGCACGACGGTCCATCGAGGGTCTCCGTTCCATAATACTTTAAATTCTTGGAATTTGGGTACTGGGACTACTCTCTGATCATTACGACGAACCATTAGGATGAACCGTCGTGGCTATGACGGTCAGTCATGGACTTCCGTAATCCCACACTAGGTCAGACTTCCCCATCTTCCTTCAGCAGCTTCTCTCCTCACTACGATTCCACCTACAGACCGTCACAAGCTCGACGGACCGTCATAAGCTCCGTAGGTGGTCTCTTCTGCATTTCTCGCTCAAAAACTTCCGCGTTCATCTTTGGACAGATTTCCTGCAAATAAAGAGAAACTTACATAAAAATCAATACAAAAAGGCTTTTGGACACACACTAAACTTAAGGAAAAAGCATTGAAAAAAGCGTGACACCATGGTACATCACTCAACATCAACTAAGTCTTTTCCCTTAGCTAAAAATGGTCATTCAATAATTATGGGAACTTCGACATCTACTTAAATATCCAAAATAACAAAATCTACTAGGAAGATAAATGTATCTACCTTTACCAATACACCAGACAAGATTCCCACTGGTCTCTTGACTAACCTATCAGCCACCATCAATCTCATTATTGTAGGTTTTGGTGTTCTCAACCCCAACTTCTCATAAATGGCTAATGGCATCAGAATAATGCTAGTCCCCAGATCATACAAAGATTTTGAAAACTTGATTGACCTAATGGGGCATGGGATTGTAAAAGCCCAAGGATCTTCTTTTTTGAATCAGAGATCTAGTTTTAATAGCTCTACAATGATACACATTGTTAAAAAAATCAAGACTTATAACTCTTTTCCTGGTAATCAAGTCTTTCATAAACCACGCATATCCTGGCATTTCTTCATGAGCTACCAGCTATACATTCATTCGTACACTCATTCAGTACAATTCAAGTACCAAGTAGGGACAATTGCCTCTATTAATACAAGATACAACATCTTTATATAAAGACTCTCCTTAGTCCATCATTATCATATATCAAAAACTAGAGAGGAAGTTTATTCAATCATATCATTATAGAACCCATACAAGATCATATATACATCACATGAGCACCTTCACTTTATACATTCCCATATACCATAACTTGATAACACCAAAATTTACATAATAATGTCAATGAGGCCATGTTCGTAACATTTATAATAATTAGACACCACCACCATAAATGGACCATACCAATCAATAGAAATTTATATTGATTCTACATTAAAAAGGAATTACGTCAATTCACCAATTTCCAATAGCCACAATCACCATTGCTTTAGCCTTTCCAACAAATTCACACAACAAGAGACCTTAGCAATGACAACGTCCATAAGACTAGGCCAATAATTCATCCATAAAATTAATTCAAATAAACCCACTATATATATCAATACTATTAGGTAATAATGAATTCAATATCCCAACAATGATCAACATATAATTCAATATCCCATAACAATCTACACATGTATTCAAACTAATTAGATCAAAATCAATACACCTACTTTAAAGCCAAAATTAAGAATTCAAGCAATACATGGGTTCATCGTGTTTTTGATCATAAAACCATCAATTTAAAGTGAATACTTCATAAATCATCCATTTAAACCTTGTAATGCATGAACCAATGCTTAGAATTTGAAATGCGATTTGACGGTTTTTTAGATCTTCTGAAAAGCCTTTGGAATTGGCTCCTTGAAT
This sequence comes from Solanum pennellii, assembly GCF_001406875.1. Lineage (NCBI taxonomy): Eukaryota > Viridiplantae > Streptophyta > Magnoliopsida > Solanales > Solanaceae > Solanum > Solanum pennellii. The sequence goes on from NC_028639.1 coordinate 25,617,669, forward strand.
GAGAGAAGAGTCAACGATGAAATCACCATAACTTACTAGTAGAAATCCCACGAAATTAATAGAGGAATCACAGAAATTCCTCAATCCTAGATTTAACTTTGCTTCAAGCTCCCATGGAGTCGTGACAGAACTTTATTTGGAAGTGGGATTTTGGTTTTGAAAAGTAAAGTCTAATTCTAGTTATATGTGTTTCAACTAACTTAAAATACATTAAAACGCCTAGAATAACCGTCTATCACTGAATTAGGACATGGGGTGAATTTACCAATTCAGCCCTAGGCTGGACGAGACCCTACAGAAATTGTAGGTGCCCAACGACGACCCCTATTGACGGGGCATCGATTTGCGATGAGCCATCCAGTTGCTCCTTCATTTTTTTTAGAGACTCCTTAGTTGGGGTCTAAGTTCCGACGACTATGTTTTGAGAAACGCCCTCTTTTGACGAGTCATCAAATGGATCCGTCAATGAGGCTCTTTTGGCAGCTTCAAGGCAAATGTTTGGGTCATCCTCAAGGACCCCAAGAATGGTCCTTAGGGAGTCTTACCCGGAAAGTTTTACCCTATACATTACTTTCTAGATGCTAGGGTCTCCTCAACTATTTTTAGACACCAAACGACACATCAAAACAATTAAAAAATTCAAAGGCACACTACCACACAAATGACTAGTTTCCAAACGTTTTGGTCGTCCTTTGACGTTTAACGTAAAAACTCTTCAAACCAACCATTAGAAGCTATTTCTAACCTGATAAACAAGTTATTATTTCTTAAAACACATGAGAGGCTATAGTTTATCCTAGTTCATTTTGTGGGTTGTAGGATTGTCACGATCACAGAGCACCCCCTAGACGCAATCGACATCTTCATCTTCGAAGAAGTCTTAGACTATCCATTAGCATAAATCATGGCATATCATAGGTAGATAAAATACAGAAAATTAACATTTGCATATGAAGTATACTTAGACTTCTCGTTATCATAGATAAATTTTAAATGGACTTCTCATTTATGAAGTTAACATAAAATTCTCATTTAACATAGTTAATTCCTTTAAGTATTCTAATATTGTCTCACATATAACCATCTATTAGAGAATTACAATGTTTGGCACATAGCCCTTACACTAGTACAATATGCCTCATATAGGCTTACAACAAAGTCTTAATATAAGGAAAGAACAATTGTCTTAGACATATTCAATACTAATGAAGCTAGAAAAGTTGAATCATCCTCGGACTTGAGGACTCACCTACAACTTGGGAAATATATCCAAGTCTTCCTTGAAAATGGCATTGAAAGATCTTCAATGGCCCAAACCTACATATGGGTAGAAATATAAAGAATATGGGTTAGTACAAACCACATGTACTAAGTATGAGAACATATGCAATTAAAAGCTATGAAGACATGCTCAAAACGGAACTTCTTTTAAAAACATGCTAAGTCATTTTAAAACCTTTATGAACACTCAAGAAAACGTACAAGTCAATTACTCACGACAACATCAAGACAATTTTATTTATACAAGAATAACATCTTCATAAAGTCATATAAACATTTCATTTCTAGAGTTCGTATCATCAAAGCATACAACACCATTACTCACAATCCCATCCCAAGCTTACAAGTGCAATGCTCATGTGAAGCCCCATAACCCCACATAATCAAGTAAACAATAAAAGAGACCATAACTAATGCCTTTACCTCATATTATATAACAACAAATTTAGTCATCATCATATATGGCAATTTAGACCAATATCATGTTCATCAAATGAAACCAACATCATATAAGAGCAAAATTATATAGAAATAACAGATATATACATTTAATTCATAACAGAAGTGCATAAGAACATCCTTGTAGGAGTCCCCTCAAGGTAAACTTGTGCAATACATAGGTAAAGTCCCATACCCTTACCTACACTAAGTAAAACCCCTTAAGTCACCCTAGTTAGTGTTCATCTTTATTACTTTCATACATTCATTTTACTTTCAGGAATAATTTACTTAACAAACAATAGACCATGTTAGCTAAACATGGAATCCGGTGTCCTGAAACACTATGCCGAAAGAAGATGCTCTACTTGCCAAGGTAGAACCATAATATGAACATAGCATTCTAGATGGATCCACGAGCTAGTTTTCTTATGGGGGCACATAGTTAAGGGACTATGAGATTTGGTAGAAACTAATGTATGCACATTGCATGGTATTCTCCATTTCTTGAGAACTTTAGTGAACATACCTTCACTCTTTGAAAGGGATACATCTCATATCTAGTATGCTCGGTGCTAAGCTGAAGTCCCTTTTTGAGATGTCTTTAAGTCTTTCTTAACCTTAGTTTATAGTATAGGACTTAGGATACTAACCCCTTGTATAATCATGATCATAGCTCTTTAGGTTTAGAATGAGAACTTCCTTTAATGACAACCCAACATTTGTGAGATCAACAAATCATACTCACAATTATAAGGTACACAAGAGAATCACCTTCCACCTTGCATGGTCATGCCCTTACCATGATCTCACATTAAACATATTCATAACATACCATAATATTTATAATATCAACATCTTTCTATTCTATTCACATAATCATACTTCAATTGAACAATATCCTCAAGAATAGACCAACATAATTGAAGTCGAGAAATCATAATCTCAAAAGTCTTACCACTGGCTTTCAAGAATATATTTTCAATTCATCAAATAATCCAATCACCATTATCATATATTAGTGAATTAAGCAATAACATATTCAATTCAAACATCCCTAATCATCTATCAACCTAATTCATAGTTAATGTTAGGGAAACGGGTTCATTATATCAACTATTAAATAAAAAAATCATAATCTATCAATATAATTCAATTATATCACATTAAATCAATTTGAAAGATAACCCACGAAATTGGATGAAAACCATAATTTTAGACATCTTTGGAAACAAATTTTGAAGAGCCTCTTGGGGAAAGAGATCCCAAGAGTGAATAAATTCCATACCTTTACAATCCTTGAAGAAAGATCGCAGAAAACTTGAATCTTGAAGACCTAATGAATCTTGAACCTTGGTATTCAATGGGGGTCTTTGGGATAGAGAGAGAAAGTAGAGAGAAGTGGAAGTGATTTGGGTTTGGGAAACAATGAGGTGTTAGCTTAGTTTAATGAAGTCTAACTCAATTATAGTCCCGAACTAACTGATTTAAACAGCCCTTAATCATTAATTAAATAACTAATTAACGAATTATCATAACCTTAAGTGGAATAGGACAGTGCATTAGGGGTCCAATCGACAAGTCCACGTAGACGGCCAATCATCCAGATCATGGACTGTATTGGTCGTCTGTGGTTTTGGTCAGAGATTTAGTTTTGGAGCCTTTTTAGGATTTTGCTAAGAACACACTCACGAGTATCATCGATAGCTCCTTGTTTGCTCCGTCAATGGCCCACTACCATTTGACAATTTTGGGGTCAAAATGTAGGGTCCTCCTCAAGGACCCCTAGGGTGATCCTTGGGGAGTCATACCCGGACGTTTTGACCCTGAACACACTCTAACGTGTATTCCCAACCTTTTTACCAAATTGGACTTCATTCCGACTCTTTAATCCCCTTGAAGCACACCAAGTCACACTAGTTCATTTTTACTACTCTCCGGATATTGTGGTCCTTTCTTGACAATTTGACTCTAATACTTCTTAATTGAGTTTATTACCTATGTTTAAACATAGAAACACTTTGTTATGTCTTAGTTCATCAAGTGAGGATCTAGACTAAGTAATTGGACTTACGTAGTGTTACATAACCCCCTCTTAGGAATTTTCGTCCCCGAATGACACTTAAATCTTTTTATAAGGAGAGAAAGAGACTCAATGCTAGCAGACTAACCAACAACAACATAAAATCATTATGAGTCACAAATCATAGGAGTACTTCACAACTCTATTCAACACAAAATCAAAGCACTACACATAGCAACTCAATTAAGAATTCACAAGATTTAAGAACTCAACATTTATTAACACATAATGAAGAACTACATTTATTAACATGAGCTTAACATGAACATCAAACAGTTACCATGCGGTTCTTCTTCTCATTGAAACAAAAAAAACATGCTCACTACAATCTCAAGAATGCAAATATACCCATTTCATATAAGTGCAAGTAGAACATAAGAGCATTTTTCATCAAAACTCATTTTAGCATAAACCTTTACAAAAATATGCACATACTTGAAAAACAATTCAAGTTCACAATATTCATGATTTCTTCATTTTAAGAGGATTTACTAACCTCAACTTTTTGACTTGACGATCTAGGGTCTCAACGGAACCTCTTTATAAAAAAGGTTCTCATTCACCTCTAACCTTTCATTAGGTGAAATCTTCAAGTACACCCAATCACCCATTTCAAACTCAAGGTCTCTTCTTGTATTGTCGGCATAACATTTATGCCGACTATAGGCTATTTTCAACCTATCTCTTATCGTTCGAACTTTCTCCATAGCCTCATACACTATCTCGGGACCAAGGAGTGAAAACTCACCAACCTCAAACCACCCAAATGGCCACCTACATCTCATATCATAGAGTGCTGCCCTAGAAATACTCGAATGATAGAAATTATTGTAGGAGAACTCTATCAACAATAGGTGATCGTTCCAATTACCACTGAAGTCAATAACACAAGCTCTTAACATATATGGTAGGGTTTGGATGGTATGCTGGACTTGACCATCCGTTTGAGGATGAAGAGTTGTACTAAATTTCACTTGAGTACCTAGACTCTTTTGAAAAGACCTCCAAAAACAAGAAGTGAATTGGGCACTTCTATCCGAGATGATGGACAAAGGGATCCCATGCAAACTCACAATCTCATTTAGATACAACCTGGCATATTCCTCTGCTGAATAAGTAGATTTGTTGGGGATAAAATGGGAAGATTTTGTCAATCTATAAACAATCAAAAATATGGAATTATTTTGCCTACACGTCCGAGGACAACCCATTACGAAATCCATATTGATATCTTCCCATTTCCAAGTAGGGACATCCATCACTTGAGTTAAACCTCTCGGACTTTTATATTCGGCCTTGACATTTTTACAATTAGGACATCTAGACACCAACTCCGCTATTTCCCATTTTAAATAGTTCCACCAATAGACCTCTTGAAGATCACGATTCATTTTTGTGGCACCCGGATGGATGGAATATCGGGAACCATGAGCTTCTTCCAAAAATTTTCTACTCAAGTAATCAACATCTGGTACACACAATCTACCTTTGTGCCTAAGTACCCCATCTCCCTTTGAGGGAATGACTCATTGAACTTGCTAAAAATGATTTCTTCAACTCCATCAACAAAGGATTAATATGTTGCTTAGACTTCACCTCAATTACTAAAGATGACTCCGAGTTATGATGAACCATAAAACCTCATTTTGGAGAATCTTCCAGCTGAACACCAAACCGAGCCAATCTATGTACTTCTTTCACTAACTCTTACTTACCCTCTTCAAAACCCTCTTTAAAATGAGCCACACTACCCATAGTTCTACTTAAAGCATCTGCCACAACATTTACTTTCCCGGGTGGTAAAGGACACTCATGTCATAGTCCTTCAAAAGTTCCAACCATCTTCTTTGTCGGAGATTCATCTTCTTTTGTGTGAACACATATTGAAGACTCTTGTGGTTGTTAAATACATCCACATGTACCCTATAAAGATAATGCCTCAATATTTTCAAGGCAAACACTACGGCCGATAATTCAAGGTCATGAGTTGGATTGTTCTTCTCATGCACATTTAGTTGCCTAGAGGAATATGCCATGTTGCATGAGGACACAACCCAAACCTACTCGAGAAGCATCAAAATATACTACAAACCCCTAGGTACCCTCCGGTAATATCAACACCAGAGCGGAGGTAAGCTTATCATTCAACTCTATGAAACTTCTTTCACAAGCTTCCGACCACTCAAACTTAACTTTCTTTTGAGTTAGGGTTGTCAAAGGAGAATCGGTAGATACAAACCCATCAAAAAATCTCCTATAATACTCGGCTAAACCCAGGAAACTTCTAATATTGGTTGGAGTCAAACGTCTAGGCCAATTGTTAACCGCTTCCATTTTCTTCAGATCGACCTCTATACCCTCACTTGAGATAACGTGACCAACAAAAGCAACCCAACTCAACAAAAATTCACACTAACTATACTTTGAAAAGAGTTGATGTTCCTTGAGGACTTGCAATACAACCCTCAAATTGTCCATATGCTCATCCTCACTCTTAAAATATACAAAGATATCATAAATGAAGACAATTAAAAAATAATCAAGATAATTTGGGAACATACTATTCATAAGGTCCATAAAAGTCATCGGGGCATTAGTTAACCTAAAGACATGACTAGGAACTCATAATGACCATACATAGTTCAGAAAACCGTTTTAGGAATGTCTTCACCTCTTACCCTAAGTTGGTGATATCCTGACCTCAAACCAATTTTGGAAAAGTAACTCACTCCTTGGAGTTGATCAAACAAATCAACAATATTAGGGAGAGGATACCTATTCTTCATGTGACCTTGTTCAATTGTCGGTAGTCAATACACATTCTAAGAGACACATCTTTCTTTTTCAAAATAATACCGGTGCACCCCATTGAAAAATGCTTGGTTGTATAAAACCCTTGTCAAGAAAATCCTTGAGTTTAGCCTTCAACTCTTTCAACTCGGACGGCTCCATCCGATAAGGAGGAATTGAAATGGGTTTCGTACCCAGCAACGAATCTATGCTGAAATCTATTTCCCATTCGTAAAGAATTCGAGGTAAATCATCGAGAAAGACTTTCGGAAAAAACATCACTAGACGAACCAACTCTAAAGGAGGGGTCTCGGGTTCAGGTCCTTGAATCTCACAACATTATAGACACGTCCCTTAGAAATTATCTTACAAGCTTTTAGACACAAAATTATTCGACATCTAGGGATTAAGTTTTCCCCTTCAATTCTATGACGGGGTTATAAGGAAATTTGAAGTTAACTACCCTTGTTCTAGTATTAATAGAAGCAAATAAGCATGTAACCAATTAATCCCGAAAATGACATCAAAGTCCAATATATCAAGTTCTACCAAATTGACCAATGTAAATCTATTGGACAATAATATGGGACAACTTCTAAAGATTACTTTAGCAACAACATAGTCACCCACCGTGGTAGTAACCGAAAAAGTTCAAATACGACATCGAGTAACACCTAAAAATTCATAGCCACTAAAGGATTTACGAAAGATAAAGTGGCACCGGGATGAATTAAAAAAAAAGATATTAATGGAAAATACTTCTAACATACCAATGACAACATCGGGAGATTCCTCTTGATCGCCCCTAGAGAGGAGAGCATTGAAGAGGTTATTCTTAGGAGCATCGAAACTAGGTACGCTTTCTTGTTCTTGATCACTATCCCTACCCTTAGCCTTAAGCATGGTAAACTCCCTCACTTTATGGCCACTCTTTCCACAACCAAAGCAATTATTTTTTATCAACTAGTTCTTACCACATTCTTCTCAAATAGGTTTCTCACTTGATGAATCACCACCTATTCCCCTTTGGATCTAGAGTTAGACACCCTATCATTAATATCCTTAGAAAGTAAAAGGAAATTGATTGGAGAACCTCTTTTTGAAATTAGTCTTGTCTTAAGTTTACAACTTACCCTTAGAAGTTTCACCTTCATAAGACCTTGTCTTCCTAGAATCCCTAATCTTTCTCTTAAGCCTACTCATCTCAACTTGTTGAGTATGCACCATCAGATGACAAATGTCCATGTTGTCAAGAAACACCGCTGAACGACACTCTTCCACAAGATCATCTGACAAACCCATCACAAAATGATTCATTTCATCTCCAGGATTGGACACCAAAGAATAAGTATACTTAGACAACATAGTGAATTTCAAAGAGTATTCTAGCATACTCATACCTCCTTGACGAAGGTTGGTGAAGTCTTCCACTTTAGCCTACCTTTTCTCTCTTGGGAAGAACCTATCAATAAAATCCCTTCTAAAGACATCCCAACTTATGGAACCCTCTCTCAAAGCCCTATTGTCACTACATTGATTATACAAAGTTTAAGCCACATCCTTGAGTTTATAAGCGGCTAGCTCGGCCTTCTCATTTGAACTCACCCCCATAGTATACAAAATCTTGTCTACCTCATCAAGAAAGTCATGGGGGTCTTTATTCACCTTAGACCCAAAGAACATGGAAGGGTTCATCCTAGTGAAGTCCCTCAAGTGACAAGCCATGATACTAGCATTTTGGTACATATAGGGTCCAACTTCTCAATTTCTTTGAGTTGTCATATCTTGAACTTGAGTAGTTACAATTGAGCTTGAGTAGTCATAGCTTGAGCCAAACATAGAAAAGCCGACCTCATCTCTCAATCTGTCATAGACGGAGGATTGACCGGAGCTTGGCCACCTAGAGGAACTTTTTATTGGAGAGATACTTCATTAAATTGTGGAGCAGCATGGTTGCCTTGGGGAGGACCTCCCCCATTAGCAATCTCTTCTTCAACTCTTCTTGCGGATGCCATTCTAGTTGTCATAGCCTATAACTGCAATAAAAGGTTTAGATGAAAATCCTATAAACACTAGTACAATATACCTCATATAGACCTACAACAAAGTCTCAATATAAGGAAAGAACAATTGTATTAGGTATAGTCAATACTAATGAATCTAGAAAAGTGTCATCATCTTCGGACTTGAGGACTCATCATCAACTTGGGAAATATATCCAAGTCTTCCTTAAAAAATAACTTTAAAGCTCTTCAATGGCCCGAATCTACATATTTGTGGAAATATAAAGAATATTGGTTAGTACAAACCACATGTACTAAGTATGGAAACGTATGTAACTAAAACCTTTGAAGACATGCACAAAAGGGACCTTTTCTTTAAAAATATGTTAAGTAGTTTTGAAAGCCTTTATGCACACTCGAGAGCATATACAAGTCACTGATCGCAACAACATCAAGATTTGTTCAAATATACAAGAATAACATCATCATAAAGTCATATGAACATTTTCTGTTCTAGAGTTCGTATCATCAAAGCATACAAGACCCTTACTCACAATTCCATCTCAATACTACAAGTCCAATTCTCATGTGAAGCTCCCATTACCCCACATAATCAAGTAAACTAGAAAAGAGAACATAAGTAAGTCCTTTACCTCATATAACATAACATCATGTGTAGTCATTATCATACATAGCAATTTAGACCAATATTATGTTCATCAAATGAAACCAACATCATACAAGAGCAACATTATATGGAACCAACATATATACATTTCATTCATAATTAAGTGCATAAGAACATCCTCCTAGGACTCCCCTAAAGGTCAACTTTTGCAATGCATATGTAAAGTCACATACCCTTACCTATATTAAGTAGAACCCCTCAAGTCACTTAATTATTGACCGTCCTTATTACTTTCATTCATTCATTTTACATTTGGGAACAATCTCCTTAACCGACAGTAAACTATGTAAGCTAAACATGGAATCCGATGTCATGAAACCCTACACTGAAAGAATGTACTCTACTTGCCACGGTAAACAATAATATTAACATAACATTCTAAGTAGATCCACTAGCTAATTTTCCTATGGGGGTACATATTTAATGGACTAGGATTTTTGATAGAAACTAATGTATCCATATTGCATGGTAGTCTTCATCACATGAGAACATTAGTGAACCTACCTTACCTCTTGGGAAGGGACACCTCTCATATTCAGTTCGCTCGCTGCTAAGCTAAAGTCCATTTTTGAAATTTCATTAAGACTTTCTTAACATTAGTTTATAGTATTGGTCTTAGGTGACTAACCCCTTGTATAATTATTGTCATATCTCTTTAGGTTTAGAATGAGAACTTCCTTTCATCACAACCCAATATTTGTGATATCAACACATCATAGTAACAATAATAAGGTATATAAGAGAATCACCTTCAACCTTGCATGGTAAAACCCTTAAAATGATCTCACATTAAACATATTAATAATATGACATCATATTATCATATTCCTATTCTATTCACATAATTATACTTCAATTGAACATCATCATCAAGAATAGACCAATATAATTGAAATAGAGAAATCATAATCTCTAATGTCTTACCATTGGCTTCAAAGAATCACCTTCAATATCTTACCCTAAATTTCACAACATTCATCCAATAATCAATTCACCATAATCATATCATAGTGAATTAAGCAATAACATTTTTTATTCCAACATCCCTAATCATCTATCAACCTAATTCTTAGTTAGTGTTAGGAAAAAGGGTCTATTCATGGATCTTTTGGAGAAACTAGGTCAAAGACTAAGAAACTACAACAATCAACCATTAAACAATCATAATATATAAATACAATCCAATTCAATGTCACATTAAATTGACTTGAAAGCTAAACTTCGAAATTGGATGAAAACCATAGTTTTAGACATTTTTGGAAACCACTTTTGAAGAGCCTATTTGGGAAAGAGATCCCAATAGTGAATAGATTCCATAACTTTACAATCCTTGAAGAATGATGGCAGAAAACTTGAATCTTGGTCTTCAATTGGGGTCGTTGGGATAGAGAGAGAAAGTAGAAAGAAGTGGAAGTGATTTGGGTTTGGGAAATAATGAGGTGTTAGGTTAGTTTAATGAATTCTAACTCTTTTATTGTCCCCAAATAACTTATTTAACCACCCCTTCATCATTAATTAATTAAATAACTAATTATCCTCAACTTAAGCAAAATTTGACTGTGCACTAGGGGTCCAATCGACGAGTCCACGTCGATGTCCCGTCAACCAGACCACGGACCATACTGGTCATCTGTGGTTTTTTGGTAAAAGAATTGGTTTTGGAGAATTTTTGGGATTTGTCTATGTATCCACCCACGAGCACCATCGACGGGCCGTTGTCCCTTCGACTGCTCGTTGTTTGCTTTTTGAATGGTACACTGCAATTTGTCAATCATTCTCTAAGATGTATTCCCAACCATTTCACCAAATTTGACTTCAGTCCGACTCTTTAAACCCTTTTAACAAACCAAGGCACACTAGTTCATTTTCACTAGTCTCCTGACGTCATCGTTGTTTTTGACGTTTTGACTCTAACACTTCCAAATTGAGTTTACTACCTTTGTTTAAACTTAGAAACACTGTCTTAAGGCTTAGTTCAGCAAGTGAGTCAGTAGACTAAGTCATGGAACTTCCTGAGTGTTACAAACATTCTCCCCCACTTGGAACACATTCGTCCTCGAATAAAACTAAAATACTTTAAACATTTTCATGATGTATGGACTCAAGACTAGCAGCTCACAACCATACCATATCAATACAACAACACAATTTTCTAGTAGAAACATCAACTTCACACATATAGACTTAAATCACAACAACAAAGTAGGAACAACATTTAAAACTTATCATGCAATAAGACTCTACATTTCCTATCTCACATAGGAGGAACTTCCTTCTCCATATTTCATCATGACACTACAACTTTTTTAGTACGTCATGCAAATTTCTTGAAAAAAGCACAACTATGTAACATTTTCCAAAAAGTTCACTATTAGACATGCTCATAAGTTCACTCATACAACATATAGACAATTTACTATAGAGGCATAACGATATTAAAGTTGAAGTCAATAAAGCTTATCTTTTTAACTATATTAATATATATTCATGCAAACATGCCAAAATTGTAAGGGCACTATGAAACTCATTTTTCACAAAGAATCGCATTTCCTGCACATGCTACTGAGCGCTCTAGCTCTCAATCTTGAATAGAATAGAAGATAAAAAAGAAAATTCATCAACAAAACTATTCACCATACTCTTGGAAAAAACCCATGAACAACACAAAAGGGAAAACTACATCTTATCAGCACCTTCATCTGGATTTTCTTCTTTATTAGCTTGGAGAGCATAGAAGCGAGTCTTCTTTTGTTCACCCACATCTGGACCATTATAAGGATATTGTTTGACATCTCTTCACTTAGTATCAATAGTAGGAAAATGCCTCACCTTTTGATCATTCTTTCCACAACCATATCCGCGCTAGTACCGGTTAAACACTTCCCAAAATGCTTAACTAAAAAAATTAGAGCAAGTAGTCTTAAAAATTTGGGAACCACTACCCCTCTCATGGTTAACCTTAGGAGAATTAGGAAAATCTTTGTTTGGAGCTATCTTCTTAAACCTAGGTTGATTTTGACCATCAGTTCTTTCTCTCTTAACACCTCCAACCCTCCTTTCAAGCTCAGCTTACTCAATGGAGTTAGCATACACAATAAGCCTAGATAGAGTAATCTTATCATAGAGCATTTCCGTACGACACTCTTCCTTCCTAAGATTGGAAACACCGTTAAAGATCCTACTCTTCTTATCCCTAAGGTTAGACACCAAAGATGGAGCATACTTAGACAATAGGATTAATTTCAAGGAATACTCCTCCACACTCAGGTCACCTTGACTAAGGTTTATGAACTCCTCAACTTTACCTTCTCTCTTCTCATGAGGAAAGTTCTTTCCTATGAATGCTTTCTTAAACTCTACCCATTCTATGGGACCCGATTCAACTAGCCAACTATCTTTCCATTATGTGTACTACACATAAGTAACTTCCCTCAGTTGATATGAAACCAACCCTCCTTCTCCTAAGAAGTCACCCCCATACAACTTAACACCTTATAAACACCATCTAGAAACTCTTGGGAATCCTCTCCCACCATAGAGCCAATGAAAATAGGAGGATTCATCCTCACAAAGTCCCTCAACCTAGAGGTCTTGGTACTCTCAAGAGGATTACCCTAGGCTCCACATCCCTATTTGCTTGAGTCGTCATGGCTCAGATTAAGAGAAGAAGAGCTCCTCTAACCTCCTCTTTAATCATGTACGGGTGAACCACCGGAACCTCATTCCCATGATTAACTATAGGGACTTATTCACCTTGTGGATGAACTCCCTCATTGACCACTTCCTCATCCACTCTTCGTGCGGGTGTCCTTCTTGTATCCATATTGTATAAACACAAGAGAAGAGATTAGGAAAAGACACTTATAGCCTCAACTCTATTGATTGACACAAGATTAATGAAGAAAGTGAAACTTCTGTCATCCTATAGCCTCTCGCATAGATGTGTCGCGACTCACACCATGAACAAGACTCCACTAGACGTGGCTGTATGAGACTCTAAATATTAAAGACTACTTCATAACCTTATGCTCTGATACAAAGTTTGGCACAACCCGAGAGCAACCCAAGTCGTAACGCGATGTACTTCACCTCTCAGAATCATATACAAGACTTTTAACATTCATTCATCACATAAATATGAAGTAGTGCAAAATTTAAAACTTTTCACAATAATAGTCAATAACGAAATGTTTTTATAAAATGAAAGAAAGAGACTATGCTTCATCATAAACCATTTTAGACACAAGTCAATATCATAGGTTCAGATACCTTCTATCAATTTGACAAGAAACTTATAGTAAAATACAAAGTCTTCAATAGATGAAAACTAGCACTAAGATCCATGTCCTCGATCATATCAGGACATATCAATCTTGAGGGAAATCTTTTTCCCAATCTTCAACTTCTAGGGATCCTCACTTGCCACATCCTACACTTCTCGACATAGAGAAATGTATGTAATTAGCACAATTAATGCACTAAGAATGGTGAACATGCAAGAAAACCACGCAAAAAGGAAAATCTACTTAAAGATATGTTTTTCACATAATACAAGTCAACAATCGCATATAAGACATATTCCATATTCAAAAATTAAGCCTTTTCATCATTTAGACTATCTACGTAAGGTTTCTGTAAGACCCACCTAAGTAAGACATGCAGAGACAACCCATACACCCACTTCAAGAACACCTAAGTGATCCTCAAAGATAACCTAGATAAGAACCTTTCAATTTAACATACTATTACTAAGTGAACATTATTCACTAAAGCCATTTAAGACACAACTAAAAAATCAAGGGACTTTACATAATGGTCTTGGAAGACCTAGGAACTCTTTCTAGCATCTTTAAAGCCTACTCATTCCATGTGTAGATAGAGTCCCATTCCACTATCTAAACGTTGTAGAACGTATCAAATACTATATTGCAAATCCCACATGATGAGAACAGGCAGTATCAAACATAGATCACACTAGCTAGGTATGGAAATTCGGTGTAATCAGACCCCATACCTTGAAAGGTGTTCTACTTGCTAAGGGTAGAACTAGGACACATTTCATGTAGGTACATGGTTTAGGGGATATCAAAATGTTTCTTTGCATTCTAGCCTCTTACTCAACTTGAGCTACTCCCTTAAGAATATCCACTGAGTGTTTTGCCTTAGTTTTCCTAGAGTAAGTTCATTCACATAAGTGTATTAGAGAAAGTACATCATGCAACCCTACCAACTCATCATACAAACTAAGGTCAATTTGGATACCTCTTATGACTCCCTTAAAGATGGTTCCATGCCGTTCCGGCCAACCTACCTCTAAGTCCATCATTCCACTCATGAAGGAGGCACCATTTAGGTGTACCCCTTCAAGGCTTCTTCATTAACCTTCTTGTAATATTCAAGGTTGCACATTAGTCTTTCAATAGAAGGGTACCTACTTTAGGTCAACCAATGACTTTCATTCTTACACTCATTTATTACAATTCAAGTACAATGTAGGGACAACTAAGTCTACCAACATAAGATATGACATCATTCTATAAAGACTCTCCTTAGTTCTTCATTATCATATATCAACAACTGGAGAGGAAGTACTTTCAATCATATCATTATAGAACCCATACAAGATCACATAGACATCACTTGAGCACCATCAATTTAAACATTCGCATATACCATAACTTAACAACACCATAATTCACATAATAATGTCGATGAGGCTATGTTCATAACATTTATAACAATTAAACACCGCCACCATAAGTGGACCATACGAATCAATGGCAATTCGATATCAATTCTAAGTCAAAATAAAGGAATTAGATCAACTCATCTTCTTAAAATAGCCACAATCACCATTCTTTAGCCTTTCCAACAAATTCACACAGCAAGAGACCTTACCATTGACAATGTCCATAAGACTAGTCAAACAATTCATCCATATCAATGATTCAACAAAACCCACTATAATATCAATAATATAAGGCAAATATGAACAATTCCAACAATGATAAACATATAATTCAATAGCTCATAACAATCTACACATGTATTCAACCTAATTTGATCATAATCAGTACACCCACTTTAGATAAAAAATTTGGAATTCAAGGATTACATGGGTTCATGGAATTTATTATCATAAAACCATCAATTCAAATTTAATACTTCATCAGTAATCCATTTACACCTTTTAATGAAACAGCCCATGCTTATAATTTGAAATAACGATTTAAGGTTTTTGAAATCTTTTGAAAAGCCTTTGGAATTAACTCCTTGAATGATATAAGAGTAACGGATGAAATTACCATACCTTACTAGTTGAATACCACAATTGTGTTGGAGGAATCACTCAAATTCTTCAATCCTAGTTTCAACTTTGCTTCAAGCTCCCATAGAGTCTTGAGAGAACATTATTTGGAAGAAGTATTTTGAATTTGAAAAATGATGTCCAATTTAAAGTCCATGTGTTTAAACTAACTTAAAATACATTAAAACACCAAAAATAACAATCTATCACATAATTAGGATGTGGGGTGAATTTACAGATTCACCCCTCGGCTGGCCGAAACCCTACAGAAACTGAAGTTGCCAAACGATGGCCCCCTATTGACAGGGAGTCGACTAGATGACTAAAGATATTTTTGCTCCTTAATCTTTGTAAGAGAACCCTTATTTTGGCTCTAAGATCCCACAATTAAGTGTTGATCCAGGCCCCCTTTTGACCGGGGGGCGTCACATGGATCCGTCAATGGGGCTTTGTAGGTAGTATCTTGGAAAACATTTGGGTCCTCCTCAAGGACAATCAAGGTGGTCATTAGGATTCGTAACTGGGCGTTTTGACCCTAAACATGACCATATAGCTGATAGGGTCTCCTCAACTCATTTTAGACTCCTAACGACAAATCAAAACACATAAAACATTCAATGGCACTAGAGCACACACAAGACTAGTTTCCAAACGTCTTGGTCATCCTTTGATATTTGACCTCAAACCTCTTCAAACAAACCATTAAAAGATATTTCTAACCTTATAAAAAGTTATTAACTCTTAAAACACATGGGAGGCTCTAATTTATCCTAGTTCATTTTGAGGGGTTTAACAACCACGGACTGTGAAGGGCCTTGTGGTCCTCTATTGGGCTAAGGTATGGAGGATCACGTATGAGAGTCTACTAGCTAGACTTCATGAATGCCCCCACGGGCTGTGTAAAGGACCATGGACCATGAAAGTTTCCGTGGTCTTCATTTGGTATGGTATTCTAAGGAATGGAAGCAAAGAGACTACTACCTCGCTGTACGGGCATCACCACTGCCAATCATCAAGATCATGGACCGTGAAGATGCTTGTTGTATGATGCTTGGACCTGGTTAATTAAAAGTCATGACCACGGGCAGGTCTACAGACCATGGACTACATCACGGTCTGTGAACCCTTCCATGGTTCACTATGTGAGATAAGTTCTGCAACTTTTTTCTTGGTCTAAATTCTAAGGTGTTACAATCTATACAGTCAATACCAATGAACCTTGCATTGATTTCCACTTAAAAGTAATCATAAGAGGATCCAAGCCCAAAAAAATCCAATCGCAAGTCTCCCTGCAATAGCACAAAAACCTACGGTGCCGCATCACTTTCAAAATATATATATATATATAGATCTAAAGATTAAACCCTGTTAAGAGCACTTTGTGTTTTGATGTTTTTAAGTTAACACTTAATCTGTACATTTGTAGTTGAATTTAAAGTAGGTATTGCTTACAATTGCCTGCTCCCATGAAATCTATCTTTTTTACTTTTTGTTATGGGTGGCTAAAACCCCAAGGTCTAGGAGTGTAGTTATGGGGATAGGTGTTGATTTAATGTAGTGGTTATTGTATTGTATTATGTAGTGTTTTTTTGTTGTTCATGTTAGACAATTGGAAATTTTTGAATCTTATTATTTTACTATTTTCTTACTTATTTCAGTTTAGTACTTCCTATTTTCTAACTATACTTAGTCAACTTTAGATTTTCAACTTTCTGAACTTAGTGGCCTAATTTATAGATGTTAATGGCCCCTTTTATAGTAGTTAGTAGCACATGTTCTTATTTAGTTTGAACATTCACTTTGTAAGTGGATACTAGAGAAGAAATAGTTATGTTTTTCCTTGTATAAATTCAGATCTTCTATAGATTAAAACATCGCTGGAATTTCATATGTTCATTTTATTTTTATTTTTCAAATCATTTTCTTAAGTGCTTTTGTTCTAACAGTGGCATCAAAACCTCTAGTTGATCTTATTGTCACGAGCGGGGAGCACCCTCTAAATGTAACCGGCGTCTTCGTCCTCGAAGAGGCCTTAGACTATCCCTTAGCATACATCATGGCATATTATAGGTAGAGAAAATTCGGAAATTTAAAAACTTTTACATATGAAGTATACTTAGCCTTCTCGTTATCATATATGAAGTTGACATAGACTTGTCATTTATGAAGTTTACATAGACTTCTCATTTATCAATAGAGCCAATTCATTTAAGTTGCCTAGTATTATCTCACAAATAACCGTCTATCATGGAACTATAAGATTTGATCATAGCCCTTACACTATTACAATATACCTCATACAGACTTACAACAAAGTCTCAAAGATATGGAAAGAACAATTGTCTTAGACATAATCAATACTAGTAAGAAGAAAAAACTGTCATTTTCAAACATGAGAACTCACCAACAACTTGGGAAATATATCCAAGTCTTCCTTGAAAATTTCCTTGAAAGATCATCAATTGATTGAACCTACAAACTTGTAGAAATATAAAGAATATGAGTAAGTACAAACCACATGTACTAAGTATGGAAACATATGCATTTAAAACATTTAAAGACATGCAGAAATTGGACCTTTACTTTAAAAAAAATGCGAAGTCATTTTGAAAGTCTTTATGCACATACAAGAGCATATACAAGTCAATGATCACAACAACATCAAGAAAAGTTCATATCCATAGACAAGAATAGCATCATCAAAAAGTCATATCAACATTTCATATTCTAGATATCATATCATCAAAACATACAAGATCCTTACTCAGAATCCCAAACCAAGCCTACATGTGCAATGCTCATGTGAAGCCCCACAACCCACATAATCAAGTAAGCTAGAAAGAGACCATAAGTAATTCCTTTACCTCTTATAGCATCATATCATGTATAGTGACCATTTACATAGAAATTTAGACCAATATCATGGTCATCAAATTAAATCAACGTCATATAAGACCAACATTATATAGAACAAACATATATGTATTTCATTCTTAATCATAAGTGCATAAGAATTCCGCCTAGGACTCCTCTCAAGGACAACTTGTGCAATGCATAGGTAAAGTCCCATACCTTTACCTACACTAAGTAGTACCTCTTAAGTCACCCTAGTTAGTGTCCACCATTATTACTGTCATTCATTCATTTTACTTTCGGGAACAACCTCCTTAACTGAAAATAGACTATGTGAGCTAAACATAGTATGTGGTGTCACGAAACCATACACCGAAAGAAGGTGATCTACTTGCCAAGGTAGAACCAAACATGAACATAACATTTTAGGTGGATCCACTAGCTAGTATTCCCATGGGGGCACATTGTTAAGGAACTAGGATAGTTTCTAGAAACCCTTATCTTCACATTTATATTGTAGTCTCCATCTTATAAGAACATTAGTGAACCTACCTTCCCTCTTGGGAAGGGACACCTTTCATATATAGTTCGCTCGGTGCTAATCTAAAGTCCCTTTTTAAAATGTCTGTAAGACTTTATTAATGATCAATTCTCAATATAGGTCATATGAGACTAACCCTTTCTATAATTGTGTCATTATCTCATTAGGTCTAGGACAAGAACATCATTTCATCACTAACCCATCATCATGTGAGAAATACATTATATCATAAGAACATCAATAAGAAGCACAAGAAAAGTCCTTTAAACCCTCCATAACCTTACTTCATCATGATTTCACATTCAACATAATCATAGCCTAACCATACATGCATAGCTTCATCATTTACTTTTCAATTGAATAACAACATCAAGTATAGGTCAACATCAACAAAATCGAATGGTACTGATCTTAGAAGTCTTACTTATGGCTTCCAAGAATATCCTTCAAGATCTTACCCTTAACTCAACCACATTTATTCAATAATCCAATCACCATAATCATATAATAGTAAAATAAGCAATAACATATTCAATTCCAACATCCCTAATCATCTATCAACCCAATTCATTGTTAGGGTTAGGGAAAAAGGGTCATTCATGGATCTTTTAGAGAAACTAGGTCAAAGATTAATGAACTCCAATAATCAACAAATAAACAATCATAATCTATCAATATAAATCAAAGGAATACAACATTAAATCAAATCCATTAAATTGGATGAAAGCCATTGTTTTAGACATCTTTGAAAACAAAACTTTAAGAGCCTCTTGGGGAAAGGAGTCCAAAGAGTGAATAGCTTCCATACCCAAATAATCCTTAAATAATGATGGAATAAAAAATTAATCTTGAATATCTAATGAAGCTTGAACCTTGGTCTTCAATGGGAGTCTTTGGGTAGAGAGAGAAAGTAGAGAGAATTGAGAGTGATTTGGGTTTGGGGAATTATGAGGTGTTTACGTTATTATAATGTGTTATAACCCTTTTGTAGTCCCCAACTAATTTATTTAACAACCCCTTAATTATTAATCAATTAAATAACTAATTAACTATTTCCCCTAAGATTAATCAAAATCGGACAGTGAAGTAGGGTTCCAAAGAACCCTGTCCATGGAGCATAAACCAAACCACGGACTTTACTGGTCATCGCGGTTTTGGCCAAATACTTTTTTCTGCAGGAATTTGGTGCTGACACTATGTGCCAACAAACGAGCACCATCGACGGGCCGTTTTCCCATCGACGGCTTGTCATTGGCTTCGTCAATGGCACACTTCCATTTTAAGTTGTGAGGTCAAAATGTAGGGTCCTCCTCGAGGACCCTTAGTGTGGTCCTTGGGGAGTCGTACCTAGAAATT
Source organism: Solanum pennellii (assembly GCF_001406875.1). Classification (NCBI taxonomy): domain Eukaryota; kingdom Viridiplantae; phylum Streptophyta; class Magnoliopsida; order Solanales; family Solanaceae; genus Solanum; species Solanum pennellii. Next base: position 25,638,009 of record NC_028639.1, read on the forward strand.
TTGACCCTAAATGCGTCATGATATGTATTCTAAACCTTTTCACCAAATTATACATTTTTCGACTCTTTAAACTCCGTGAAACACACCAAGGCACACTGGCTCAATTTCACTAGTTTCCGAACGTTATGGTCGTTTCTTGATGTTTTGAATCTAACACTTCCTAATTGAGTTTATTACCTTTTTTAAGTTTATAAACACTGTTTTAAGTCTTATTTCATTAAGTGAGTCTCTAGACTAAGTCATGGAACATCCGGAGTGTTACTTTTTTCGCCCTTAAGAACATTCGTCCCCGAATGACACTTTAGCCTTTTTATAGGGAGAGAAATAGACTCAATACTAGCTGCCCAACCAACAACAACATGAATAAAATCATCATGATCACAACTCATAGGAGGAATACTCAAATCCATTCAACACCAAAGATAAAAATCATTACACGTAGCAACTTAATTCACAATTTATCACATAAAAGTGTTAAACACTTTATATCACATAATGAGGAAATACCTTCTAAATTTTCAACATGAGATCAACATAAACATCAAGAGTTACCATGAAATTCTTCTTTCAATCAACATTAAAAATTCTCACAAATATACACATAACATATTACTGTAAGTTAAACATGATAGAATTTTTCATGAAAAATCATTTTCGAATGAACCTTTATAAAAATATGCACATACTTTGAAAACCAAGTCAAGTTCACATTATTCAAATATTTTTAAGAGGAACTACTAACCTCAACTTTGAATAGGAGTAAGAGGAAAGATATAAGGGTAACGGTACTTTATGTCGGCCTCTTCCTCCCATGTTGAAACCTTAACAAGATGGTTTCTCCATAGGACTTTTATGGAGAAAACCTCTTTGTTCCTCAACTTTTTGACTTGACTATCTAGAATCTCAACCGAAAACTCTTCATAAGAAAGTTCTCATTCACCCTTAACTATTCAATAGGGAGAATACACATTGGGTCTCCTATATATTTCTTGAGCATAGAGACATGAAATACCGAGTGAACAGGAGGTAATTCATTTGGTAATTTCAACTCAAAAGAAACTTTCCCAACCCGTTTCAATATATCATAAGGACCCACATACTGGGGACTAATATTCCCTTTTTACCAAATCTCATCACACCTTTCATTGGTGAAATCTTCTAGTAAACCCAATTACCTATTTCAAAGTCAAGGTCTCTCCTTATATTGTAGGCATAAGATTTTTGCCGTCTATAGCTATTTTCAACCTATCTCTTATTATTCGAACTTTACCATAGCCTCATAGACTATCTTGGGACCAAGAAGTGAAAACTCACCAATCTCAAAGCTACCAACTAGAGACCTACATCTCCTACCTTAAAGTGCTTCAAAAGGTGCAATAAATATATTCAAATAGTACCAATTATTGTAGGAGAACTCTATAAATGGTGGGTGATCGTCCCAATTACCCTTGAAGTCAATAACACAAGCTTTTAACACATATTCTAGGGTTTCGATGGTGCATTCCGCTTGACCATTAGTTTGAGAATGAAAAGTGGTAGTAAGTTTCACTTGATTACCTAGCCCCTTTTAGAAAGACCTCCAAAAAGAAGAAGTGAATTGAGCACCTATATCCGAGATGATGGAAAAAGGAAACCCATGAAAGTTCACAATCTCATTAAGGTAAAACCTAGCATATTCCTCCGCCGAATAATAGATTTGACGGGGACGATTTTGTTAATTTATCAAAAATCACCCATATGGAATGATTTTGTCGACATTTTCAAGGCAATCCCACTACAAACTCCATATTGATATCTTCCCATTTCAAAGTAGGAACATCCATCACTTGAGTTAAACCTCCCAGTCTTTGATGTTCGACCTTAACTTGTGAAAATTAGGACATTTAGCTACAAACTCCGGTATATCCCTCTTCAAACCATCCCACGAATAGACCTCTTGAAGGTCACAATACATTTTGGGGTCACCCAGATGAATGGAATATCGCGAACCATGAGCTTTTTCAAAAATTTATCTTCTTATGTCATCAACATCCGGTATACAGAATCTACCTTGGTACCTAAGTACCCCATCCTCCCTTTGGAGAATGACTCTTTAAGCATACTAAGTACTGGTTCCTTCAACTAGCATCAAAAGACGATCAAGATGTTGGTTAGACTTCACCTCAACCACTAAAGATGCCTCGTAGTTATTATGAGCCATGAAAGTCCCTTTTGGAGAATCTTTCGACCGAACACCCAACCGGGCCAATCTATGAACCTCTTTCACTAAATTTTCCTAACCCTCTTCAACATGAGCCACACTACCCATTGTCATTCAACTTAAAGCATCTGCTACAATATTGGCCTTGCCGGGTGAGCGGGGGTAAGGAACACTCATGTCATAGTCCTTTTAAAGTTCCAACCACCTTCTTTGTCGGAGATTCAACTTTTTTTGTGTGAACACATATTGAACAATCTTGTGGTCGGTAAATACATCCGCATCTACCCCATGTAGATAATGCCTCCATATTTTTAAATCAAACACTAAGACGACTAAATTAAGATCGTAAGTTGGATAATTCTTCTCATCTACTTTAAGTTTTCCAGAGGTATATGCTACTACCTTCCCATGTTGCATAAGGACACAACCCAAACCCACTCAGGAAGCGTCACAATATTCCACAACACCCTTGGTATCCTCCGGTAAAGTCAACACCAGAGCGGAGGTAATGCTATCTATCAATATTTGGAAGCTTCTTTAAAATGCCTCTGTACACTCAAATTTAACACTCTTTTGGGTCAAGGTAATCAAAGAAGAAGCAAAGGACGCAAACCTATCCCTATCCACGAACCTCCTATAATAGTCGGCTAAAACCAAGAAACTTCTAATGTCGGTTGGAGTCAAAGGTCTAAGCCAATTTTTTATCCTCCTCCGTCTTTCTTAAATCGACCTCTATACCCTCACTTGAGATTATATGACCAAGGAACGCAACCAAACTTAACAAAATTTCACACTTATTGTACTTGGCAAATAGTTGATGTTTCTTAACTACTTGAACTACTACCCTCCAAATGTTCCATATGTTCATCTTTACTCTTGGAGTACACCAAAATATCATCAATAAAGACAATACACAAGGGGGTCAAGGTAATCATGGAACACCCTATTCATTAGGTCCATGAAAATCATCGGGGCATTTGTTAGACCAAAAGACTTGACTAGGAACTCATAATAACCATACCTAGTTCAGAAAGTTGTTTTAGGTATGTCCTCTCCTCTCACCCTAAGTCGGTAATAACCCAACCTCAAGTAAATCTAAGAAAAGTAGCTTGCCTCTTTTAATTAAACAAACAAATTGTCAATCCTAGGGAGAGGATAATTGTTCTTTATTGTCACCTTATTTAGTTGATGGTAGTCGATGCACATCCTAAGGGACCCATCCTTCTTATTTACAAACAACATTGAAGCACCCCAAGGAGAAATACTAGGTCTTATAAAACCCTTGTCAAGTAAATCCTTGAGTTGAAGCTTAAGTTCTTACAACTCGGACGGAGCCATCCGGTAAGGAGATATTGAAATAGGGTTCGTATTCGGCAACAAGTCTATGCCGAAGTCCATTTCCCGTTCGGGAGGAACTCCTGGCAAGTAATCGAGAAAGACTTCCGGAAAATCCTTTACTACGGGTACCGAATCTAAGGGAGGAACCTTGAATTCACAGTCCTTGACCCTAACAACATGATAGAGACACACCTTAGACATCATTTTATAAGCTTTTATGCACGAGTATAATTCAACCTCTAGGGGTTGAGTTACCCCCTTTCATTCTAAGACGGGCTAATTAGGGAATTGAAACTACACTACCCTTGTCCTACAATCAATGGACGCAAAACAAGCATCAAACCAATCAATTTTCAAGATGACATCAAAATCAATCATATCAAGATCTACCATGTCAACCAAACTATCTTTATTGGGAAATAATATAGGACAACTCCTAAAGACTCTTTAGCCCAAATGGAGTCATCCACCAGGGTTGTAACTGAAAAAGGATCCATTAGTACATTGGGTAACACATTAAACTGTCTAGCTACTAAAAGAGTTACAAATGATAAAGTAGCACCCGGATCTATTAAAGCATATACATTAATAGAGAACGCTTGTAACATATATGTGACAACGTCGTGAGACTACTCTTGATAACCCCTATAGCGGAGAGCATAGAAGTGATTCTTCTTAGGATCATCGAGATTGGGAGCACTTGCCACAACCATAGGAATTTCCCGTACAAAGTAGACACTAACCTTCATGTATTCTACCACATTTAGCACAAGTAGACTTCTAAACATAAAGAACAATACCTTTCTCCTCCTTAGGGTTGGGTGTAGACCCTTTAGCTTAATTGATCCTTGGAGTGGTATAAGGGCTTTGATTGGGGAACCTCTTCTTGAACCTTGGAATATCTTGCACCTCAAATCTAGCCTTAGAAGAATTTCCATGATGATCCTTTGTCCTCTTCAATTCCCTAACAACTTGATTAAGCTTTTGCTCATCAATTTGTTTGGCATGAACCATGGACGAGATATGTCCATGTTAGGAATCAACATATCCAACCTACATTCATTAACCACAAGGTCGGATATCCCCATAACAAATTTTTTCATCTTAGCCCTAGAATCCACCACAATATTAGGAGCATATTTGGATATTTGAGTGAACTTGAGACTATACTCCTTCACACTCATACCCCTTGTCGTAGGTTGATATATTCTATAAATTTTCCTCTCCCTTATTTCCAAGGGAAAGAACCTATCAAGGAAATCTATCTTTAAAGACCCCCCAAGTAATCCAATCTTCTCTAACCACCTTTAATCCTTCCATTGCTCATAACAAACTTGAGCCACATCTTTGAGTTGGTAGGAGTCTATTGCCGCCTTCTCTTGGTAAGAAACCCCCATAGAATCTAGTACCTGAACATTTCATCAATTAACCCTTGCGGGTCCTCCTCCACCTAGGAGCCAAAGAATGTAGGATTATTCATCATTGTAAAATCCATTATCCTTGATGCGGTGGTGCTAGCATTGGGATTCACATGGACCCTGGCATCCCTATCAACTTGAGTAGCCAACACTTGAGTCAAACTATGAATGGCCACCCCATCTAAACATTAGACATAGCCTATTCTTCAATAGAAACTTGAGGGTTTTGAGGAGCCGGAGGGGGAACCGCCTCATTCACATTCTTCTTTTTGACCCTTCGAGTGTTGTTCCCTCTTATATTCATTCCTTATAAGCAGAATAAAGAGATTAGAATATAAGGACATGAAGAGTTAAGATGCTAGACGCACAACTTCAAGAATACCAACAAGATGAGACTTTCCTAGGTATCACATAGCCTCTCATTCATAATTGTGGCACGCTTCACAATTATGAGCAAGACTCTACATGACGTGGTTTACTGAGACATCAATCCTAAGATTATTCAATATAATGCACTGATACCAAGTTTATCACGACCGAGGAGAACGCCCTAGACGTAATCAACATCTTCGTCCTCGAAGAGGACTTAGACTAGCCCTTAGAATTCATCATTACATTACGTAGGTCAAAATTTGCAAAAATATAAATCTTTTTACATGTTGAGGTGTACATAGTTTTCTCAAATATCATATATACAATTTACATAGACTCCTATCATATGAAGCATAAAGGCTTCTCTTTTAGTCAACATAATCAACACATAAGAATTAGTCTAATCCTTTATCTCACAATAAACCATCTAAAACGAAGTACAACATTCGGGCATAGCCCTTATACAAATTCATATTGTCATACTTGGCTTACAAGAATGTCTTCAATAATAGGAAAGAAATGACCATTTTTAGACAATAGCAACACTACTAAGATAAAGTAAATGGCACCATCCTCGAACGGGAGGATTCACCAGTTACTTGGAGGAAGAAGTCCAAGTATCCTTGCAAAGTGTCCTAGAAACTTTTCAATGGTCAGAACCTACAATGTTGGGGGGTGGAGGAAGAAAAACCATCAATGCATGAGAAAAAACACAATTTAGTCAAAACCAAGCTTTATAACAACTAACCCAACATATATGTGTGTATATATATATACATATACATATATATATATATATACATATATATATATATATACATATATATGAAACATTACAAGCCAACTAAATCATGATATTAACCCGACAAATAGGCAACCCAAAGCAACACTTGTGCAATGCCAAGAATAGAACCCCATAACCCTATCCAAGGATAAGCATCACCTCACACCACCTACTACATGCGTACACCATAAGCGCACACTTTGTCTTAACATGCTTTATTCATAAGGTCATACATAACTTGGAATACATAACATGTAATCAAACTAATTTTAGAATAACACTACTAAGACCATCCTTTAGGATCCCACATTGCAATAAGTAAGAGAAGTCACATACCATCCCTCGTTGTATGTAGTAACCTTTAAGACAAGCCCTAATAATAGTCCACATACTTGACTTATTCATTTACCTTAATACATTAGGGAAAGAAGTGCAATAACTGGCATGAGACCATGTGAGCTACATGGAATCCGATGTTCTACTCCCGCACCTAAAAGAGAGGGTTAACACTTGTCTAAGGTGCAACCTTCCATACATAGCTATCTAGGTGCATACACTAAGCTATAGTCCTATTTGGGCACATAGTTAAGGGTCAAGAAGATTGTTACTAGAAACCTTGACTAGCTTAATGTGGAGGATTCAATCTCATGAGACAACACATTTCTTGGGAATCCGGACTTGCTATATGTTAAGAAATCCATGTGGGAGGCCGGACATACTAATAGTTAGACCTCCATCTCATTTACATGCCTTTTAGGTGCTAAGCATTTATTCCCTTTAGTAGTTATCATACTCTTCATACAAGATCACATTAGTCTCTTCTAGACCCCAATGTTAACATTTCATCATAATAGATCATACGTATTCATAAGTGACACTACCCTTTCACTTTAAAAAACCATATACAAGTGAGTAAACCTTTCACTCAACACCTTATCATATTTATGAGAAGCTACTTTCAATCATATAATAATCATATCTTTACATACTTGCATACATCATAGCAAATTCAATAGTCTAGGGTTAAATATGAGGAATACTTGCTATCAACATCACAACCACTTATTAGACATAGAAGCATTAATATCTAAGTATATCATACTGCATAATCAAGTCAAGAAGAATCAATCTTCATACCTTATTTCCCTTTGGGCCTTCATACTTCAATTACCAAAGAATATATAGATAATATATAAAGAAGGTAAATTCAAGAAGTAATACATAGCAATTTCTATTATATACATTCATTTAGTCATAATCTTACACAATTACTATAGAATTTCAGACATAATGAGTGTAGGAAAGAACAAGGGTTCAAAGGGAAAATCTTGACTGATTACAAACAATTTCCATCAATACATGGTTAAATAATAATAAAATACAATAATTCATCATAATCAAATAACAATTTCGTTTGGAAAAGAGAACACATGTCTAGATTGAAACCCTAGTTTCGGGGAAGTTGAAAATCACCTTTGACAGGGCCTCTTGGGGAAAGTAATAACAAGAGTAAAAGAAACCATTCCTTAAAGTTGATAAATCCAAGAAATAGAAGTGAAAAAAATGAGAAATTGTCCTACTTCTCCGAGCTCCAAATTGTTCTTCAATGGAGGTTGAGTAGAGAGAGTTTTTTAGAGTGAAGTGAGTGTGATTTGAGGAATTGATTTGAATGGGTAAAAATGACAAAAAACTGACCCTAAATCAATATGTAACCCTCATTTAAAAAACCCAAAATACTCCTCACTTAATTGGGTCTTTTTGTGAAGTCAAATTGACTTAAAAACGACGGGAATAAATCTTGGAAGTGGATGCGCGTTCTGGGGAAATTCGAATTATTTTTTCTTAAATACGGGTTGAGGCAGTGAGACTTGTGAATTCCCCGTGTATTGAGGCAAAATTTTTCCACCAAGTGATGGCTGCACGACGCACAAGGACCTTCACATCTTGTCTGCACACAGGCTGCGTTGGCATCCTGTTTGACAATGACTTTTTATAATTTTTATACATTATACGACACTCCCAAACCTTCACAATATACAAGGACGTCTACTAGTTTAATTCTCTAGTTTCCGGACGTCAAGGTCTTCCTTTTACATTTTGGCTCTAATAAATATTACTCAACTTCGTTATATTATTCTAGGACTGGAAACATCATTTTAATCATTATCATATAGGTGAGGCTCTAGTCTAGTTCATAGGACTTCCAGAGGGTTACATATATAGAGCAACTTGATGGTTTCTCAACTCCTTGAAAAGAGGATCAAGCTTACCTCTTAACGAAGGCCTTGTATGGCCTAAAAGAAGCCCCAATGAAATGGTATGAGAGGATGGACAATCATTTCATCCAACTTGGTTTTAGTAGAGTCAAAGTGAAGCTACTTTGTATGTAAAAGTCACTGCAGGTGAGTCCTTAATTTTATGAATTTATGTGGATGACATGCTTTTGACAGGAAGAAAAATTTAACTAATCCAAAGGTTCAAGGATTAAATGGAGAAAATCTTTGAAATGACTGATCTTGGAGTCATGAATTACTTCATTGGCATGGAAGTGTTTCAGTCAAGTGATGGAATTTTCATATGACAGCAGAAATACATTTTGGATATTCTACACTGGTTCAAAAGTCAAGACTGCAAACCTGTGAGTACTTTAATCTCTACTTGTGTGAACCTTGGCAAGGATGAGGATTCCAAAAAAGTTGATGATAGTATGTATAGAATCTTAATAGACAGTGTTCTCCATCTAACCGCAAGAAGACCTGACATTCTATTTGTTGTTAATTTTCTCTCTCGTATTATGCATTCCTGTAGAGACACACAACTCACAACGGCTAAAAGAGTGTTAAGGTATATTAAAGGAAAGAACAAGTTTTGAACTTTTTCACTAATAACTGCTGAAGTAACTATGAACCTGATCGGGTACTCTAATAGTGATTAGGGTGGCGGAGTTGATAATTCCAAAAGCACCTCTAGATATATTTTCTATTTGGGGACAAGTTGTTTTAATTAGAGCTCTAGGAAACAAGAAACTACAGCTCAATCAATAGCAAAAGTTGAGTACATAGATTCTACATCTACTAAGAATCAAGCTATCAGGCTGGAAGATAATGAATGACGTGGCCATAAACAAATAGAAGCTACCAAGATCATGTGTGACAACAGTTCAGCAGTTTCAATCTCAAAAATTGTAGTGTTTCATGGTCGGACTAAGCATATCAAGATCAAGTTCATTTGTTAGAGAAGTCAAACAATCTAATGAAGTGTTGCTTGTTCATTGTTCAATTGTGAACCAGCTAGCTGACATTTTCACTAAGTCATTGCCAAAGTAATGGTTTGAAAATTTGAGGGAGCGAATTGGTGTTTGCCACAAAAATTCCAAGGAGGAGTGTTAGACAATTGTAATATTTTCAAGCTTATTGTTTTTACGTTATTTACTTATTTCAATTTAGTGCTTCATATATTTTAGCCAGACTAAGTCAACTTTAGTTTCTCAACTTTCTAAAGTTAGTGTAACAATTTATGACTGTCGTGCCCCTTTAATGGTAGTTAGTGGCAAATATTCTTATTTAGTTTGAACATGCACTTTGCAAGTGGGTCTACTAGATATAAAATGGTTATGTTTTTCTTTGTATAAATTCAGATCTTCTATAGATCAATATAGACTTGGAATTTCATAAGTTCATTCTATTTTTATTCTTCAAGTCAGTTTCTTGAGTGCTTCTGTTCTAACCATTCAATAAGGATTTCGGGAAAATTAGCATGGCTTTATTTACGGATTAAGGTTTCAAACATAGTCCCTACTTTCTATTTCTAGTTGATGCTCAAAAAATATTTATTGGAGTGAGTAATTACTTCAATAATTGCAATTTATCTTTGACGTTTATAATTTTCATGAAAAAGGATTATGGGTCGAATCTATTCGCCCTAATTTTTCCTTGAAAGAGAGATAGTTTAAAGTATTTGGTTGTCAAGTTATGCACATATTTGAGACTGAAAAGAGATTTTATGAGATCGAAAGAAGACTAGTGTGATTGAAGATGACATAGTCTATCCATGAGTGTTCAATACTATAGAGAAACACGATTAACTCTATGTGACATTGATTTTCAATCCACGAACCCCTAATTTTTTCAGTTATATAAATATCTGAAATTTTAGCTTAATTGTGACTATTTATAACAAATGTCAAGTCATGGGGTAGATTCCTATATTGTTTTCTATTAATTATCCTTTTTTTTCTTATATGCTTTTTGCTTCTTGTTTTTGACTTGCACTTGGTAATCTGTTTCTTCTAACTATGAGCTATGGGTTATGCTTACCTTCTAGTGTTGCATAGTAGTCTACCTTACCTGAGAAATTAGGTCGTGACACGATACACACACTCAATATTGAAGGGTAGACATGATCTCAACCACATCCCTAAAAACGTGAATTTATTAATAGGAAGAGTAAAAATTGTTTAATTTTATATCTCTGGAATTAGCTAATTTGTTATAATTTTTTATAGTTTTATAATGTTTAATCTTGTTGATTAATACAAAACTTTGTCATACTATATATGTGATTCTTGACCCACCCTCTATTTCAACCCATTCTTAGATTTAAATATCTATTTTAAATCTAATTTTTAAGTTGTTTTGATAGATTTTTACTTGAGAAATATGAACACACAAAACATACCTTTTTTAGATACTGCTTTTTTTATTTGCAAGGAAAAAAAAGTTTCTAACTATATGGTTTTTAATATTTAGGTACTATTTATTTTTTGTTATTTTTATAAGAAAAAGTAAAGATTGAACCCAGCCCCAATTTATTTTTTATCATATCCCAAATCTATAACGATGTTTTAGGAAGATTAGACACAAGAAATGGATAACATTAACCTAAACCTAATCTATAAAAAGAAATAATGAAGGGACTCTAAGAAAATGACTAGCCTAACAAAAAATATTCGTCTCAATTCACATTTGCCATTGATATTTTACCATTACATAGCCATTTAGAAATCAAATATACCATTTTTAAAATTTCATGAAAACAATCATTCAGCTCTAGTCCATAGAAAAACTAAGACAACAACACAACAAACCGTGTAGCTCAAGATATAAATGGAGGTCATGTTGGTAAAGTGGTTTGGTTGAGCTCCAACCAACATCTTTTTTGATTTTCAAGTTTAATTGGTGATTTTGTATTCTAATCCAACACTTTGAGATTTTTACCAATACAATGAAGAATGTTTAATCCATTAAAGTTCATTCTCACATTCTTTATTTAGTTTTTATTCAACTGGTTAAGTTATTTTCGTGACTAGTATATATCTATTTTCATGTGTTTGTATTAGCTGGTGTTAATGTTGCAAGAATCATTCTTGAATTGTAATATATAATATATATATTTTTTATATATTGGTGTCTCATCACTTGAATTTCCTTTTCATCGGTTAATTTTGTGGTATTGACGCATGTTGGATATGAACTTCTTATAATTTGTTAGATTATATGTGTACTTTAGCTTGATGTTGTCTGTATCTGTTATCTTATTATGGATATATAAAGAGTAATTAAAGATTAATTTACTGGCAATATATTATTTTTTAAGTATTGCCTTAATATATTTTGCACTAATTGAGTTAATGACATTGCATCTAGAGTAACTATTTTTTTAAAAGACATTCATACTAAGTGTTGTATTAAATACTCATGTTCATTATAAATATAATATGTATTCAATTTTATTATTTCTACTACATTCTTTATATATTGTATTGTAAAAGATAGATTCTTGTCAAATCTTAAACACCAAAGATGATGTATAGGCCAAAAAACATATTTTTCATTCAAATGTAGAATATATAAAATATTTCTTTTCTAAGAGAAACCGGATAGAAAGAGTAAATTCCAAAAATAAAGCAACTCTGAGTTCCATTAATAAAAGATTGAACTTTATAAGAGAAATAAATCACTAATATGTGTGAAAGAGGAAAAAAGAAAGTTATGTAAACAAGAAGAACTGAATCAAATCAATAAAATATGCGTATAGAATATCACGACCGGGGAGCACCCCCTAGACGTATCCGGCATCGTCGTCCCCAAAGAGGACTCGGACAACCCCTTAGCATTCGTCATAACATATCATAGGTCAAAATGCAGAAAATTTAAAACTTTTGCATAGTGAAGTATACATAGACCTCTCACATATCATATATGGAGTTTACATCGACTCCTCGCTTATTGAAGCTTAAATAGGCTTCTCGTTTGGATAACATAACCAATACATAGGAAATAGTCTAATAACATCGTCTCACATTAAATCATCTAAAGAGTATTACAACATTTAGGCATAGCCCATACTTCAATACAAAAAGCGACATATAGGATTACATCAATAGTCTCAGAGATAAAGGAATGAAATAGTGGCTTTAGACATAACTTATAGCTAGAATAGAGAAATCGTAAAATCCCTGAACATTGAGGACCTACCAATAACTTGAGGGAAATGTCCAAGTCTTCTTGTAAATTGGCCTCCTAAACTTCAACGACCCGAACCTACATTGATTAGGAAAACGGAAAGAATATGGGTTAGTATAACCACATGTAATAAGTATGGAAACATATGCAAGTAAAACCATTGAAATCACGCTTAAAAGGACATTTAGTTCAAAACCATGCTAAGTCACTTTTAAAAGCCTTTATGAACAATTAAGAACATATACAAGCCAATAGACATAATATCAATTAAGAAAAGTCCACATTCAACACAAGACCAACACCATCAACAAGTTAAGACAACATGGTATTATCAACATAAATGGCATCATATTAAGATCATATAAGCATGAATAACACCAACAATGTCATAATAACATTTCATGTACAAGTGTTCATAACATCACAACATATAAGACCCTTGCTCACAACCCCTTCCCAAGCCTACAAGTGCAATTCTTATGTGAAGCCCTATAACTTCACATAATCAAGTAAATCAAACAAAGGATCCTAAGCAATGTCAAAATTTCATATATCTTCATATCATGCATGTTCTTCACCATATATATAAATTTTGACCAATAACATGTCCATCAAAGAAACTAACATCATATAGGATTATCAACATGTAAAGTCATCATATACATTTTATTCATATCATCAGTAGATAAGAACAACCTCCTAGAACTTTCCTCAAGGTCAACTTGTGCCATGTTTAAGTAGAGTCTCATACCCTTACCTAAACTAAGTAGAACCCGTTAAGTCGCCCTTGCTAGTGTTCACTTCATTACATTCATTTTACATGTGGAAATAATCGCCTCAACCGACAATAGACCATGTGATCTAAACATGGAATTCGGTGTCATGACACCCTACACCGAAACAAGGTCCTCTACTTGCCTGGGTAGAACTAAAACATGAACATAGCATTCTAGGTGGATCCACTAGCTACTAGTATTCCTATGGGGGCAATATAGTTGAGAAACTAGGAGATATACTATAAACCCTCTCTATGAACCATTACATTGTAGTCTTCATCTCATGACAACCATTGTGAACCTACCTTTCCACATTGGGAAGTGACGCCTCTCATAACTAGTTTGCTCAGTACTAAGCTAAAGTCTCTTTTTGAAATGTCTTTAAGTTCTTGTTAATCATCATAGATTAATATAGGCCATAAGATACTAACTCATTGTATATCATGTCATTTGATCATTAGGTATTGCACGAGAATTTCATTTCATAACAACCCTTCATTTGTGAGATCAACACATCATAATCATATCATTGTAAGGCACAAAAGTGATTCACATTCAACTTTGTATCATCATATCCTTAACATGATCGCACAATTCACATATTCAAGACATTTCATCATAATCATCATAAAATCTTATTCTTAATCTAATCACATATAGTACTTCAATTAAACATCATAATCAATTATAAACCATCATCATTGAAGTAAACAACTCAAGATCACAAAGTCTTACCAGTTTACCTTCATAAGCCTCCGTCAGGATCTTACCATCAATACAAACATATTCATTCATAAATCCACTTAATAACATAATATAATAGTAATATATAGAATAACTAAGTCAACTGTATCATCACCAATCAATTCAACCTCAATTCAACACCTAGGGTTAGGGGAAAAGGTTTCAATTATGATTTCTTCCATAGAGTGAATAGCTTCCATACCTTAGGAATCTTTAGAGTTTGATAAATAAAATATGAAGTCTTGAATCCCTAGTGACTGTAGAAGCTTGGTCTTCAATGGAGTCTTTGAATAGAGAGACAAAGTAGAGAGAAGTTTGAGAGAATTGAGTTTGGGAATTATGAGGTGTTAAGTTGGTTTTAGACTTAGGGTAGCTTATATAGTCCTTAAATATTTTCTTTTAACCACCCTTAACCCTTAATTAATTAATTCACCAACTAACTAATTAAGTCAACCTAACTAAAACTTGGTAGTCGACTTAGTCCCAAATGACGAAACCACGTCCATAATCCGTTGATCCGACCACGGACCGTCCTGTTGGTCCGTGGTTTGGGTAAGAGAGGGTTACTTTACACCCTTTTAAAAAACTATTCTATTTCTTTACCAACGAGATAATCTACGGTCCTTTCACCCGTCGACGGTTTGTCGTTTGGCTACTGTCAAATGACAGCTTTTTGGGTCTAAATGTAGGGTCCTCTTCAAGGAACCTTAGGGTGGTCCTTAGGGAGTCATACCCGAACATTTCTACCCTAAACTCACTCTTATATATATATTTCACACCCTTTTACCATTTTTCACTAAATTTTGACTCTTAAGATCCCATGAAACATGCAAAGGCACATTAGCACACATTTCACAATTCTTGGGACGTCATGGTCGTTTCTTAGCGTTTTGACTCTAACACTTCCTACTTTGTTTCAATACATAATTTTTTTATAATAAAAAGAGTTTCAAGTCTTATTTAATCATGTGAGGATCTATACCAAGTCATGGACTTTCGGAGTGTTACATTATTCCCCCCCCCCCCTTAGGAACATTCATCCCCGAATGATATTAAAATATTTTTGCAGGGAATTAGGATACTCAATATAGAAGTCCAACAAATCAACATAAAATCAAATTGAGTCACAACTTATAGGAGTAATTTACAACTCCATCCAACACATAGACATTGAATTTACACATAGCAACTCAAATTACAATTTACCACATATAAGAGCTCAACCTTACAACATGAGAAACTACCTTCTCAATATCAAAATGAGCTCAACATGATCATTAAGAGTCATTTATATAAACCTTATTTCAAAACACATTAACATGATCATTACTATTTCATAAATGCAACAACACACAAAACACAAATAAGTGCAAGTTAAGCAAAAGAGCATTTTTTTCATGTAAACTCATTTTAGCATGAAATTTTACCATAATTATGCACATTTTAGCAAATCAAGACATATTCAACATTACTTGTTTTTTCTAAGAGGATTATTATTAACCTAAAATTTTGCTAGAATTTTAGGAAAAGTATGAGGATAATGGGACTTCATGTCGCCCTCAGTCTCCCATGTTTCTCCCTCAACTAGGTAGTTTCTCGATAGGACTTTTACGAAGGACACCTCTTTGTTCCTCAACGTCTTCCCTTGGCGATCTAGAATTTCAACCGTAAGCTCTTCATAGGAAATATTCTCATCCACACCTAACCCTTCAATAGGGAGAATGGATACGGGGTTGTCAATACACTTCTTAAGCATCGAGACATGAAATACCAGATGAATCGAAGCTAGTTCACTAGGAAGTCTAAACTCATATGCAACTTTTCCGACCCTGTTGCAGCTTCTCATAGGGACCCACATACCGAGGACTTAGCTTCCCCTTCTTGCTGAATCTCATCACCCCTTTCAAAGGTGAAATCTTCAAGTATACCATATCACCTACTTCAAATTCAAGGTCTCTTCTTCTATTGTCAGCATATGATTTTTGCCGACTATAGGCTATTTTCAACCTATATCTTATCACCCGAACCTTCTCCAAAATTTCATAAATTATTTCGGGACAAAGTAGTGAGATCACAAACCTCAAACCATCCAATAGGAGACATACATCGCCTACCATAGAGTGCTTCAAAAGGTGCCATGAAGTTACTCGAATGGTAGCTATTATTATAGGAGAACTCATTCAAAGGTAGCCGATTGTCCCAATTTCCTTCGAAATCTATCACACAAGATCTTAAAATGTCTTCTAGGATTTGAATAGTACGCTCCGCTTGTCCATCTTTTTGAGGATGAAAAGCGGTGCTAAGCTTCACTTGAGTACCCAACCCTCTTTGAAAAGACCTCAAAAAATGGAAGTGAATTGAGCACCTCTATTAAATATGATGGATAAAGGGATCCATGTAGGATCACAATCTCATTACTTTATATTATTGGATAATCCTGCATCGAGTAAGTAGACTTGACGGAGATAAAGTGAGCGGATTTTGTTAATCTATCCATAAAAACCCAAATTGAGTCATTTTTCCTCCCGATCTGAGGCAACCCAACAAAGTCCATATTAATTTCTTCCCATTTCCAAGTAGGATTATTCATTAATTGGGTAAAACCACTCAGCTTTAGATGATCAACTTTAACTTGTTGTCAATTTGGGCACCTAGCTATAAAATCTGCTATTTTCCTTTTCAAACCATCCAACCAATAACCTCTTTAAGATCACGATAAATTTTTGTCGCACCCGAATGAATAGAATATTGGGACCCATGAGCTTCTTCCAAAATTTTTCCCATCAAGTTATCCATATCCGGTACACATAATCTACCTTGGTTCCTACGCACACCATTCCTACTTGGGTGAATGACCCATTGAAATTGATAAGTATCGATTCCCTCAACTCCATCAATAGCAGATTAAGATATTGTTTAGATTTCACCTCAACCACTAAAGATTTTTTGGAGTTATGATGAACTATAAAACCATATTTTGGAGAATCTTCTAACTGAATACCTAACCGATCCAATCTATGAACATCTTTCACTATGTCTTTCTTACTTTCTTCCACATGAGACAGACTACTTATAGTCA
Source organism: Solanum pennellii (assembly GCF_001406875.1). Classification (NCBI taxonomy): domain Eukaryota; kingdom Viridiplantae; phylum Streptophyta; class Magnoliopsida; order Solanales; family Solanaceae; genus Solanum; species Solanum pennellii. The sequence continues at coordinate 25,655,184 of NC_028639.1, forward strand.
TACAACTTAGAGCATCCGTGACCATATTGGGCTTTCCGGGGTGGTAGAGAACACTCATGTCGTAATCCTTCTTCTTTGTCGGAGATTCAACTGCTTTTGAGTGAACTTATATTGAAGACTCTATGGTCGGTATATACATCCACATGAATACCATACAAGTAATGTCTCCATCTGTTCAATCAAACGCTACGGCCGCTAATTCAAGATTATGAGTTGCATAATTCTTCTCAAGCACCTTGAGTTATCTATAGGCATAGGCTACCACTTTTTAAGGTTGCATAAGGACACAACCCGAACCTACCTAGGAAGCTTCGTAATATACCACAAAGCCCTTGGTACCCTGCTATAAGGTCAACATTGGAGCGAAGGTAAGCCTATGTTTCAACACTTGGAAGCATCTTTCACAAGCCTCCGACCACTCAAACTTAACACTCTTTTGGGTCAATGTAGTCAAAGGAGAAGCAATGGACGAAAACCCATCCACAAACCACTTATAGTACCCGGCTAGACCCAAGAAACTTCTAATATCGGTTGGAGCCAAAGGTCTAGGCCAATTCCTAACCGCTTCGTTTTCTTAAAATCGACCTCAATACCCTCCCTTGAGATAATCTAACCAAGAAACGCCACTGATCTCAACCAAAACTCACACTTACTATACATGGAAAGTAGTTGGTGTTCCTTAAGGAAATGCAATAGGACACTCAAATGGTCCATATGCTCACCCTCTTTTTTTGAATATACCAAGATATCATCAATGAAAACAATCACAAATGAATCAAGGTAATTCCAGAACACTCTATTCATAAGGTCGATAAAAGTCATCGGGGCATTACTGAGACCAAAAGACATCACTAGGAACTCATAATTACCATAACAAGTTCAAGAAGCCCTTTTCGGTCCGTCCTCACTTCTCACCCTAAGTTGTCCCAATGGCAAAATACTGGATTTATGAAATCCTTGTCTAATATGTCTTTGAGTTAAAGCTTTAGCTCTTTCAACTTGAACGGAGAAATCTTATAAGGAGGTATTGAAATAGGATTCGTATTCGGTAATAAGTCAATAGAAAAGTCTATTTTCTGTTTAGGAGGAATTTCGAGCAAGTCATCGGGAGAGACTTTAAGAAAATCCTTCACTACGGGTACCGCCTTTGAAGGAGGAATGTCGGACTCAATCTCCTTAACCCTCACAATATGGTAGAGACACCCCTTCGAAATCATATTACAAGCTTTTAAACACGAAATGATTCGACCTCTAGTGATAGAGTTACCCCATTCCACTCGAAGACGGGTTCATTAGGAAAATTGAACTTAATTACCCTTATTCTACAAACAATGGAAGCAAAACAAGTATGCAAGCAATCCATTCCAAAGATGAAATCAAAAGCAACCAGACCAAGTGTCACGACTGGAATCTAGACCCCAGACAAGACCGGCGTCGTTGACCTCTCAGAGGTCGCACACAAGCCTACTGCCGTCATTTTACATTACATAGGTTAATTTTAGCGGAAAATTTAAAATTTTTGATTCTTTAAACATACTCGCTAAACATTCTTAATATTTCGTAATCGTTCATCATCAACCATCTAACATTTAAGAGGTAAGCAACTGAAAGAAATAATTCATTAAGTATTAATTGTATAACGGCCAAAATAGCACCAATACAAATTTTGAACAAAAACAAGAAAGAAACGCTAGTGGTACATTCTCCACTAGCTCAACTCTAAGATTACGCTAGAACGTAAAATAGTAGCATCCTCGAAAGCATGAGGACCAAACAAACTCCGGATGAATGCTGACGTCCGGATAGCTCCAACAACGAACATGTAGCTCTACCGCCCACCTGTGCCTACACCTAAAAGTAGATGTTTGTATGGAATTAGTACACACTTGTACTAAGTATGGGTATATGCAAGCACACACCAATGACATGCATGAGATAGAATAGCTCTTTCCTAAAGACATGATTTTTTGAAGTCAAGTCAGTAGACTTGCAAAAATGAGAGTGGGAAAATTATGCCATGAGAGTAACATGCATCGTTATAATTATTGTATTGCACACAACATATAACATCTTCATATAGCACATAACATATAACACATAACTTCTTTCATATTATTTATTTATATGCCATGAGACCTTGTTATCATGGACTTGATATTAAGACTTTCCAAAATGAGGGCTCAACATATGGGACCTCAACTAGGGAGCCTTCTATATAAAACACAGAGTCTGCTTCATTTATTCATACGTACCTCATTTCAGTTTATTTAGAGGCCAGTGTGAATACCAGCTATACCTGGGATGTAGTTTAAGACTTTCATCGGGTTTGCTGTGCAATGATCAGGAATAACCTAATGTCATTACCTGAATCTAGCTCACCTCTTTATTATCCTATCCTAACACCTTCGGTATCATTCATTTCTTTATATGAGTTATTTGAGGCTGGCCTCATTCATTCATGTTATCTTTAACCGACATAGATCATGTGAGCATCATGAAATCCAGTGTCTCCCCCACACTGAAAAGAGGTGGAATCACCGGCCAAAGTTACTCAATAACATGCTAGCGTATATGGGAATTTAACCCCGCCAGATCCTTATATTGGCAGTATAGGTTCAAAGACTAGGAGATGTATGGAGACCCATACCCAACAAGCCGGACAGTCTAATCTCATGAGAGTTACGTGAACCTTCACCCTTCCCAAAAGAAGGCATCACCGCTTACAGCTAGCCTATCGGTGCTCAGTATAAAGTTCCATTATATTCAACTCATACATCATGGAAGTTCACTTCTAGTATGAGGACATCATATCTCAATAGATTATTTCTCATCTCATGATTAGTATTAAGTGTTTTAAACTCAATATTTTCATTAGAGTGTTCATAGAGACTGGTCATTTCATTATCGTACACTCTCATTGGTGAGTACGTATTGGTAACATTTACTTAGGCTCATTTGAGATTGCTCTCATCATATACATTAGCCTCACATCATGATTGTCACCACATTCTTCATTATTAGCACCTTTGTTTTTCATAGTTACTCACCTCTTATTACGTGAATGTTCATTTCATCATTTCATAGTTCATCTCATCATATGCCAATGCACTTTTCCATTTAGTATATCTTACACTCGTACTTCACCCTTCTAAGGTTCATCATTTCATTACGTACATCTTAGATTCACTTAATTTTTGAACGTATGTTAGACTTATGTGTCTATACATACAAGTCATGGGGCTTCATTCATAGTTCGCTAAGTCATTCTTACTCTCATAAGATTATGTATTGCAAGACTTATGTATCTTGCATATATGCCAAGACCTTGATTTTTGATCTAAATAGATAGCATTACTCTTTGATATTTTACTCACGTATGACATATATATCAATACGGAAGTTTGGCCACGGGAACCCAATTCTTCAATCACTTGCATATCATTTATATTTTTCATTGATTTTATTTCTAATATTCATAACATTAGAACTCTAAATTAAATCTCACTATTTACATGGAAGAATTAATATTCTATTTTTAATTAGAATTCTAAATTAAATCTCAACATTTACATGAAAGAATAAAATTTTCATTTTAATTAGAATTCTTAATTAAATCTAAACATTTACATGAAATGATAAATTTTCTATTTTAATAAGAATTCTAAATTAAATCTCAATATTTACATGAAAGATTTAATTTTCTATTTTAATTATAATTCTAATTTAAATCTCAATATTTACATAAAAGAATTAGTATTCTATTTTTATTAGAATTCTAATTTAAATCTCAATATTTACATGAAAGAATTAATTTTCTAATTTAATTTTACTATTAGTTGACCGAAAGGTTGGGGGTTCGAACCTCCACAATCCATTTTTAAATTTTTAGATAGACTCTTGTTGCCCATTCTTGCCTAAACCAAGAAGTTGTGAGTTCAAACTCCCACAGCCTTCTGATTTTATTTGTTTGTTACACTTTAGCTCGGCAGTTGATGAGGGGCGCGGGGTCGATTCCCCACGGCCCCATGCTTTTCCCTTAATTAATTTCCCCCTTTTTTGCCTCTCATTTTCACTACTGGTCGGGAGTTGTGCGATCGATTTCCCACAGCCCCCCCCTTTTTTTGGCTACCTACCTAGAGGACGTGGGTTCGAATCCCACTCCTCTCATTTATATATATACATTTTAAGTAGAAAAAATCTGGCGAAGGGCACACGATTTCGAATACCGTGCACCTCACTTATTTTTTATGGCCTGCTTGGGTATCCTCCGCGTCGTGGGATTGAATCCCCACAACAACAAAAAGAATTTCTTTTTCCTGTTGAGTTTTGTTGTAACCCCAGCCCCCAGTTCGAGCCCCACTCAGCACACTCCCTTTTATTTAATTTATTAAGGTATGCTTTAGTGAGGTCCTGGGTTCGATCCCTCAAGGCCTCACTTATTTTATTTTTTTTTATTTCTTTGTGTGCAAAAATTTTCAGATTCTTTCTAAAGCCTATTTCCAGGTTCTGGAAATTTATTCCACGATTTTTCCGCACCTTTTTCATCATATTTCACATTAGTTCTTAGGGAAATTTCATGGTTCATTTATAACGTTTTAGGTACATTTTCATAGATTCGTTTAGCCAAGAATTTCTCCCTCAATCAAGCCACATGACATTTCATATGAACTTCACGCCTCACCTCAATTTATTCACGAAAAATACACAACCATAATACATTAAACTTTTGGAGCATTACACAGAGAACCTCATTCACAGTAACATACTTACACACACACACACTTGCACATAATTTCAAAAAAAACATGGTTGCCTTTCATAAGATTTCAAGTACACAAACATAATTATATTCATCACGAAAACATAATATACACCTAAATCTACCAGCAATCATACCCAACCTAAAATTCATTGGGAGCTAGTGACAGGGGCATGCCCCTTGAAATAACCTTAGTTTCGGAGTGAATATCTTGAATCGTATGGGTCTCATGGGAAAGGAACCAAGAGGAAAGAAACCCATACCTTTTTTTTATGTTCAAACGAAGAATTTTCTTGAACAAACGTGAAGTTGCTTCCCTAAAATCTTCTCCTTGCCTTTACGTTTTTGTTACTTTGTTTTTATTAAATTTCTTGTGAGTTCTTCAAGTGTGAATAACTCTTGATGTATTTTCAGTTCTTGAAATTATATTTGGCAGAAACCAAGAAAGTAGCATACCTGGATGATTTAAACGAAGTTCAGTATTCTCCCCATTCTTGCTATTAAATATTAGGGAAACTAACATACCTTGATAGCTTCACAAACTTCAGGGAATACTCCCTGACCGTCATAGAACCTTGTTTAAGGTTGATGAACTCCTCAACCTTGGCCTCCCTCATCTCTCTGGGGAAGAATATCTCCAGGAATGTTGTCTTGAACAGCTCCCAGGTGACTTGCACTCCACCTAAGACACGGCTTCTTGCCACATCTTGCACCAAGTTTGTGCCACATACTTGAGCTGGTAGGAAGCCAGCTCAGCCTTCTCAATATCAGTGGCCCCCATGGCCACCAGGATCTTATGCACCTCGTCTATAAACTCCTGAGAATCTCCTTAAGTCTTAGCTCCTGTGAATATATGAGGATTCATCCTCGTGAAATCTCGCACTCTGTCAGCCATGCTGCGAACCTGTGGGTTATCCCTATGAACATCCTACCGGTTGACTTGGGCAGTCAAAGCCTGAGCCTGCATCATGATGGCCTGTGCCATCTGGGCTAGAGATGCCCTCACCTCAGCATCAATCAACCTAGCTGGGTTAACCGGAATGGCCACTCCTTAAGCTAGAGCCTGGGGTGGATTCTGATTACCCCTAGCTGCTGCTCATCCCGTCCTCAGACCCTTAGTTCTCCAAGTGTTCATTCTCTGAAAATGACAAGGATTGATGTTAGACACATTCGTAACACCAAGAATTCAGAAATTAGGAAAAGCACGATAAGATCAGAAGAAGGGAAATTTTTCCTATGCATCATGCAGTCTCTAATCCAGGATAGTGGTGCACTTCACTACCATGACTTAGAAACTACTAAATGTGGTTGATGTGAACTCATTATTCTCGGAATTTAACCTAGTTCTCTGAAACCAACTTTGTCACGACTGGAATTTAGACCCCAGACGAGACCGGCGTCGTTGATCTCTCAGAGGTCGCAGACAAGCCTACTAACGTTATTCTTACTTTACATAGGTTAATTTTAACGGAAAATTTGAAATTTTTAATTCTTTAAACATACCTGCTGAACATTCTTTTATATTTCGTAATCGTTCATCATCAACCATCTAACATTTAAGAGATAAGAAACTAAAAGAAATGATTCATTAAGTATTAATTGTATAACGGCCAAAATAGCACCAATACAAAGTTTGAACCAAAACAGGAATGAAACGCTAGTAGAACATACTCCACTAGCTTAACTCTAAAACTACGCTAGAATGTAAAATAGTAGCATCCTCGAAAGCGTAAGGACCTACCAAAATCCGGATGAATGCTGACGTCCGAATAGCTGCAACAACGAACCTGTAGCTCTGCCGCCCACCTGTTCATGCACCTAAAAGAAGATGTTTGTATGGAATCAGTACACACTTGTACTAAGTATGGGTATATAGAAGCACACACTAAGGACGTGCATGAGAAAGAATAGCTCTTTCCTAACGACATGATTTTTGGAAGTCAAGTTAGTAGACTTGCCAAATTGAGATTGGGAAAGTTATTCCATGGGAGTAACATGCATCATTATAATTATAGTATTACACACAACAAATAACATCTTCATATAGGACATATCATAGCACATAACGTATAATACATTTCTCTCATATTATTCATTCATATGCCATGACACCTTGTTATCATGGACTTGACATTAAGACTTTCCAAAATGAGGGCTCAACATATGGGACCTCAACTAGGGAGCCTTCTTTAGCAAACACAGAGTCTGCTTCATTCATTCATACGTACCTCAATTCAGTTCATTCAGAGGCCAGTGTGAATACCAGCTATACCTAGGATGTAGTTTAAGACTTTCATCGGGTTTGTTGTGCAATGATCAGGAATAACCTAATGTCATTACCTGAATCTAGATCACCTATTTATTATCCTATCCTAACACCTTCGGTATCATTCATTTCTTTATATGATTCATTTGAGGCAGGCCTCATTCATTCATTGGGAACTTTAACTTTAACCGACATAGATCATGTGAGCATCACGAAATCCAGTGTCTCCCCCACACTGAAAAGAGGTAGAATCACCGGCCAAAGTGACTCAATAACATGCTAGCGTATATGGGAATTTAACCCCGCCAGATCCCTATATTGGCAGTAAAGGTTCAAAGACTAAGATATGTATGGAGACCCCTACCCGGCAAGCCGGACAGTCTCATCTCATGAGAGTTACGTGAACCTTCTCCCTTCCCGAAAGAAGGCAGCATCGCTCATAGCTAGCCTATCGGTGCTCAGTATAAAGTTCGATTACATTCAACTCATACATCATTGAAGCTGGCTTCTAGTATGAGGACATCATAGCTCAATAGATTATTTCTCATCTCATGATTAGTATTGAGTGTTTTAAACTCAATATTTTCATTAGAGTGTTCAAAGAGACTGGTCTATCATTATCGTACACTCTCATTGGTGAGTACGTACTGGTAACATTTACTTAGGCTCATTTGAGATTGCTCTCATCATATACAATAGCCTCAAATCATGATTGTCACCACATTCTTTATTATTAGCAACTTTTTCATAGTTACTCACCTCTTATTACGTGAATGTTCATTTCTTCATTTCATAGTTCATCTCATCATATGCCAATGCACTTGACCATTTAGGGTATCTTACACTCGTACTTCACCCTCCTAAGGATCATCATTTTATTACGTACATATTAGGTTCACTTAATTTTTGAACGTATGTTAGACTTATGTGTCTATACATACAAGCCATGGGGCTTCATTCATAGTTCGCTAAGTGATTCTTACTTTCAAAAGATTATGTATTGAAAGACTTATGTATCTTGCATATATGCCAAGATCTTGATTTTTGATCTAAATAGATGGCATTACTCTTGGATATTTTACTCACGTATGACTTATGTATCAATACGGAAGTTTGGCCACGGGAACCCAATTCTTGAATCACTTGGATATCATTTATATTTTTCATTGATTTTATTTCTAATAGTCATAACATAAGAACTCTAAATTAAATCTCACCATTTACATGGAAGAAATAATTTTTTATTTTTAATTAGAATTCAAAATTAAATCTCAACATTTACATGAAAGAATAAATTTTCCATCTTAATTAGAATTCTTAATTAAATCTAAACATTTACATGAAATGATAAATTTTCTATTTTGATTAGAATTATAAATTAAATCTTAATATTTACATGAAAGAATTAAATTTCTATTTTAATTAGAATTCTAATTTAAATCTCAATATTTACATGAATGAATTAATTTTCTATTTTAATTAGAATTCTAATTTAAATCTCAATATTTACATGAAAGAATTAATTTTCTAATTTAATTTTACTATTAGTTAACCGAAAGGTTGGGGGTTCGAACCTCCACAATCCCTTTTTAAATTTTTAGATAGACTCTTGTTGCCCATTCTTGCCTAAACCAAGAGGTTGTGGGTTCAAACCCCCACAGCCTCCTGATTTTTTATTTTTTTTATTTGTTACACTTTAGCTCGGCAGTTGCTGAGGGGCGCGGGGTCGATTCCCCACGGCCCCATGCTTTTCCCTTAATAAATTTCCCCCCTTTTTGCCTCTCATTTTCTCTACTAGTCGGAGGTTGTGGGATCGATTCTCCACAGCCCCACCCCTTTTTTTTCGTTACCCACCTAGAAGACGTGGGTTCGAATCCCACTCCTCTCATTTATATATATATACATATTAAGTAGAAAAAATCCGGCTAAGGGCACACGGGTTCGAATCCCGTGCACCTCACTTATTTTTTTATGGCCTGCTTGGGTATCCTCCGCGTCGTGGGATCGAAACTCCACTACAACAAAAAAAAAGTTCTTTTTCCTGCCGAGTTTTGTTGTAACCCCAGCCCCAAGTTCGAGCCCAACTCAGCACACTCCTTTTTATTTAATTTGGTAAGGTATGCTTTAGTGAGGTCCTGGGTTTGATCCCGGCAGGCCTTACTTGTGATTATTATTATTTTTATTTATTTCTTTGAGTCCAAAAATTTCCAGATTCTTTCTAAAGCCTATTTGCAGGTTCTGGAAATTTATTCCACGATTTTTCTGCACCTTTTTCATCAAATTTTACATTAGTTCTTATGGAAATTTCATGGTTCATTTATAACGTTGTAGGTACATTTTCATATATTCGTTTAGCCAAGAATGTCTCCCTCAATCAAGTCACATGACATTTCATATGAACTTCATGCCTCACCTCAATTTATTCACGAAAAATACACAACCATAATACATTAAACTTTAGGAGCATTACACATAGAACCTCATTCACTGTAACATACTTACACACACACACACTTGCACATAATTTCTAAAAAACATGGTTGCCTTTCATACGATTTCAAGTACACAAACATAAACATATTTATCACGAAAACATAATATACACCTAAATCTACCAACAATCATACCCAACCTAAAATTCATTGGGAGATATTGACAGGGGCACGCAACGGGAAATAACCTTAGTTTTGGGGTGAATATCTTTAATCGTAAGGGGTCTCTTGGGAAAGGAACCAAGAGGAAAGAAACCCATACCTTTTTTTTTTGATGTACAAACGAAGAATTTGCTTGATTAAACGTGAAGTTTCTCCCCTAAAATCTTCTCCTTGCCTTTACGTTTTGGTTACTTTGTTTTTATTAAATTTCTTGTGAGTTCTTCAAGTGTGAATAACTCTTGATGTATTTTCAGTTCTTTAAATTATATTTGGCAGAAACCAACATTTATATAGTTAGGTATGCATAGACCTCACACATATCATATATTTAGTTTACATAGACTTCTTTCTTATTGAATCTTGCATAGGCTTCTCGTTTAGACAACATAACCAATACGTAGGAAATAGTATAATAACATTGTCTCACATTAAACCATCTAAAGAGTATTACAACATTTAGGCATAGCTCATACTTCAATACAAAGAGCTACATATAGGCTTACATCAATATTGTCGAAGATAAAGTAATGAAATAGTGTACGTAGACATAACAACTTCATAGCTAGAATAGAGAAATGGTAACATCCCTGAACATTGAGAACCTACCAATAACTTAGGGAAAATGTCCATGTCTTCTTGAAAAGTGTCCTTCTAAACTTCAATTGCCCGTACCTACATTTTGGGAAAAGGAAAGAATATGGGTTAGTAAAACCACATGTATTAAGTATGGAAGCATCTGCAAGTAAAACCATTGAAATCATGCTTAAAAGGACATTTTGTTAAAAATCTTGTTAAGTAACTTTAAAAAGCCTTTATACACAATAAAGAACATATACAAGCCACATAGACAAAACATCAATTAAGACAAGTCCACATTCAACACAAGACCAACATCATCATAAGTTCAAGTCAACATGGTCAACATAAGGTCATATCAACATAAATGGCATCATATTAAGATCATATAAGCATGATTTACGCCAACATAATGTCATGGCAACAACTCATGTACAAGAGTTCATAACATCACAACATATAAGACTCTTACTCACAACCTCTTCCCAAGCCTACAAGTACAATTCTTATGTGAAGTCCCATAACATTTCATAATCAAGTAAGCCAAATAAAGGATCATAAGCAATGTCAACATTTTATATATCTTCATATCATGCATGTTCTTCATCATATATATCAATTTAGACCAATAGCATGTTCATCAATCAAACTAACATCGTATAGGATCATCAACATATAAAGTCATCATATACATTTCATTCATATCATAAGTACATAGGGACAATCTCATAGGACTTCCCTTAAGGTCAACTTGTGCCATGTGTAAGTAGAGTCTCATACCCCTAACAACACTAAGTAGAACCCCTTAAGTCACCCTATTTAGTGTTCACTTCATTACATTCATTTTACTTACGGGAACAATTGCCTTAACCGACAATAGACCATGTGAGATATACATGGAATTCGGTGTTGTAAAATCCTACACCGCAAGAAGGTTCTCTACTTCCCAAGGTAGAAATAAAACATTAACATATTATTCTAGGTGGATCCACTAGATAGTATTCCTATGAAGGCAATACAGTTAAGGAACTACGAGATATACTAGAAACCCTCTTTATGAACCATTGCGTTGTAGTCTCCATCTCATGACAACCATTGTAAACCTACCTTCCCACATTGTGAAGGGACACCTCTCATAACTAGTTCGCTCGATACTAAGCTAATATCCCTTTTTGTAATGTCTTTAAGTCCTTATTAATCATCATAGCTTTATATAGGCCAGCAGAGAATAACCCCTTGTATATCATGGAATTAGCTCATTAGGTATTGCACGAGAATTTCCTTTCATTACAACCCTTCATTTGTGAGATCAGGACATCATAATCATATCATCGTACAAGTGATTTACATTCAACGTTGTATCATCATACCTTTAACATGATCTTACAATTCAGATATTCAAGACATTTAATCATAATCATCATAATATCGTCTTCTTAATGTAGTAACATATAATACTTCAATTGAACATCATCATTAAGTATAAATCATGATCATTGAAGTAAAGAACTCAAGATCGCAAAGTCTTACCAATTTACCTTCATAAGCCTCCTTCAAGATCTTACAATAAATACAAACATATTCATCCATAAATACACTTAATAACATCATATTATAGTAATCTATACAAGAAATAACTCAATTGTATCATCACTAATCAATTCAACCTCAATTCATAACCTAGGGTATGGGGAAAAGGGTTCAATTATGATTTCTTCCATAGAACTAGGTCAAAAACTAAGAAATACATCAATTAACCCATAAAAAATCATAATATATCAATACTAATCAAAGTAAACAAATATCAAATCAATCTGAAAGATCAATTATGAAATTGGAAGAAAATCTAACTTTTAGACTTCTTTAGATACCACTTTTGAAGAGCCTCTTGGGTAAAGAGATCCCAAGAGTAAATAGCTTCCATACCTTAGGATTTATTAGAGTTTGATGGAAAATATTAATTCTTGAATCCCTAGTGATCCTTGAAGCTTGTTCTTCAATGGAGTCTTTGAATAGAGAGAGAAAGTAGAGAAAAGTTTCGAGAGAATTGGGTTTGGGATTTATGGGGTGTTAAGTTGGTTTAAGACTTAAGGTAGCTTATATAGACTTAAATAACTTATTTTAACCACCCCTTAACCCTTGATTAATTGATTAATCAACTAACTAATTAATCGAACCTAACTAAAACTTTGTAGTCGACTTAGTGCCAAACGATGATACCCCGTCCATGATCCGTCAACTGGACCACGAACCGTTCTGCTGGTCCATGGTTTGGGTCAGAGAGGGTGATTTTAGAACCTTTTCAAAAACATTCTAAGTATTTACCAAGGAGACCATATACGGTCTGTTGACCCATCGACGATTCGTCAATTGGGTCGTTGTTTGGCTAATGTCAAATGACATGTTTTTAGGTCTAAATGTAGGATCCTCTCCAAGGACCCTTAAGGTGGTCCTTGGGGAGTCGTACTCGATGGTTTTTACCCTGAAAACACTATTCTATATATATAACACCTTTTTACCAATTTTAATTAAATTACGACTCTTAAAACCCCATGAAACATGTCAAGGCACACCAAGACAAATTTCACAATTTTCCGGACATCATGGTCGTTTCTTAACGTTTTGACTTAAACAATTCCTACTTTGTTTCAATACTTTATTTTAGGCTTAGAAACAGTGTTTGAAGTCTTAGTTCATCATGTGATGCTCTAGACCAAGTCATGAACTTTTAGAGTGTTATATAGAATATGACAAAAGAATTAATACAAAATACATAATACATCGTTGGAGCTATTTTTACCTTCTCAATTTCAAAATAGAAAATCTTCCATACATACAAAGGGTGTAAACTAAATTAAAAAATAAAATTTTGAACAAATTGAATCATTAGAGTATCGAAACCTATTCATATCATAGGAACATCTTTCGGAAGATGAGAGTCATTATAATTTAGGCATATGATGATAAACCACTATTAGAATCCTTCTATTTGCTTCCCTTTTATTTTCTAATTACCTTCCCTTAAATTTCATCTTGCTTAATTCAAACTTCATACCAACGTCTATTTCACGTTGTGCTTCTTTTTGCATATCTCTAGAATGCAAAAAGAAACACAAAGCATAGAGAGATGAACATGAAGTTTGAACCAAGCAAGAAAAAGTTTGAGTAAAGGTTATAACAACAAAGAAAAGAAAATAGAAGGATCATAATGGTGGGCTTTCATCGTATGCCTAACTTGCTTATGAATTTTGTGCTCTCATAAGGAGCTACTTTGATAGGACGAGGTTTTGATATTCTCATGATTTAATATATTATACATTTCATATTTTTTATTTACTATATCTAAGAAAGATCTTTTACAGTAATATACAAAAGTTAAATATAGTTCCAATGACCAATCAAGTATTCCGTATTCATTCATTCCTCACATATGATACGAAGATTGTGGTTCCTATTGACTCCAAATTGGGTCGTTTTACTTCTTTCACTTCTATCTCTGTTTTACATTTCTTATGAAATTCCATCCTTTTTTTGGAACTTGGAGTTTCTTTATCCTCTTAATTTTCTTTATCATCCTAAACAGTTTTATACATGGTAACATGTTAAGATTATAATTAAAAAATATGGTTTTTTGCTTGAACATCTTCTAACCTATGTAAGATTTGACAAAAATCAATCTTCTTAGTCCTTTTTAGGTAACTAGCTTTTGTATTTGTAAACATTATACAATCATAACAAGCTATATCAAACAGGTTAGCTGAGGAGCGCAAAACAATCTTTTTGTTCTTTGTATCAATAAATTCATGTAGTTGCAATTTTGTGGATGAGGTTTAGAGTTGAATTTAACTGTCAAAGTTTACAATATATGTCCTTTTGTTTGGTTTTATTAGTATTTGCAACATAAGTAACTAAAAGTACCTCCACGAGCATATTGATTTCGAAATAGGAAAATATTACAAGCTCAGAGAGATGTTTTATAGGAATAACCACTTTCAAGTTCAGATTTATGTATCTATTCATGGTTGCCTCTAGTGGTATTCTAAATGAACAAAGGAGTTCCCATGAATGTCTCCTGTATTTTATCTAGGTATTAGAGTAAATGAGGCAATCTGGTTGTTGAGTTTTGTAGGTTTGGATGATAACAAATCATCTTCATCTCGAAAAATAGTAAATATACAATTTTATTGACAAAATATAGATGTTTTGTAAAACTAGTTATTTTAATCATTACAAAATCATGCACAACATGACTTGATACACAAGTGCAATGGAGCTGTCGATAAACTAGTTCAGAAAAATTATCAACTATTGTTTATATAGAGGGTATTATGTGATGTATAATCCAAAATATGTCATTGATTTATGCGTAAAGCTTCCTCTATGTAATCCATTGTCATTGCCGATCAACAAATTATCCACATATTCATGCCACTATATTTTAATGTAATAATTTTAACATACTATTTTGGGCACATGGAAACACTGGTACGACCACATCATAGAATACATTTAAATTAAAAATCTTTCCAAACTAAGACATGCCTCTGCGTAATACTACATGCCCCTGTGGCGAGTACCATAGAAGTTCTCCTTTAGCATGTTAGCTGAAATATTTGATGAGTAAATAGTCACATGCCAATAAAGAGTATCCCTATCACTCTTCCTTATTAAGATATGTATAACATAGTGACATACCAATGGTGGATAATGTATGTAATAGTGAGTTCAAACAAGGGATAATTGTAGAGAAAGACAGAATAATAATATAAATTATGTGGAGTAACTACCATTTCAATCATTTCCTTTAATAAGTAAAATCTCAGTCACTTTGCTATTATAGGGACCCACTGATTTGTATAAATTATTAAAAACTAAAATAAAACATACATTTTTTTCTCTTCCTTTTATACAATCTCTTCTCCTATTTTCTTCAGTTTCTCTCAAATCTTCTCTCAAAACTAAATTTCAAATTTCTCTAGCACGTCCTCATCGTGTTTTCAAAATTACTTCAAAAATTTCGTGTACCGCCAAAAATCTTCTCATTCTATCAGTGCTTGACAATTTTTTTTCACTTTTTTTCAAACTATTTTTCACATCAGTTCATAATTAAAATAAAACAAACCTTTTTTCTCTTCCTTTTATAGAATCGCTTCTCCTATTTCCTTCAATTTCTCCCAAATCTTCTCCCCAAATTCAATTTTAAATTTCTCCAGCACGTCCTCGTCGTGTTTTCAAAATCACTTCAAAAATTTCAGGTACTGCCAAAAACTCTCCTCATATATCAATTTTTGATAAAAATTTTTCACTTTTTTTTCAAACTATTTTTTCACATTAGTTCATAATTCATATAGATTTTGGGTTCAAACAATGGATGCCCAATCTCCAAAGAAGAGATTCACAAAAGGTATACCATTGAATGTCGAAAATAATGTTCAACACCCATCGTTTTCCTTGGGTCTAACTCAGGATTTTGGGGGAGATTTCAGGTTCAATGTCCAAATCAAATACAATGCAAGAGATCTGATCCAAATTAAGAAATTACCCAACTAGATTTCAAGATGGAGGTATCAAAGATAAGGCTAATGTTGTTGCTTGGACAAGTAAAAAAAGGAAAGATATAACTGACGTGTATACAGAACAAAATAATAAATCTGAAGTTGTTGTTTCTGGTTCATTGGAGCATGTTAAGGTATATGTATAATCATTTATGTATATGTTACAATTTTATGTTATTTTTATATTTTTTGTGTTATTCATGTCTTCTACTGCTTGCTTAAACAATTTTTGTTGTATAAATACATAATATTAGTACTCCCTGCGTCCGGTATTGTTTGTCATGATTTCTATATTTAGAGTCAACTATAAAAACTTTGACTAACATTATAAGATGTAATTTATCATCATATTAATATGCAAAAAATTATAATTATAGTACTTTTCATATAGTTTTAGAATATGTATTTTTTTTGTTTAAAATATCAAATTAATGTGATCTAATTTACCTCAAAAATTAGTCAAAATAACTTTCGATAAGCGCAACATGACAAACAATTCCGGACGGAGGAAGTAGTAATTGTGTAATGTTCGTTCAACCATACAAATTTGATCACACTTATGCACATACATAAATTGATGTATTTCACTATACATGCTATGTAACAATTATACATTATGAATTTGTTTGTATATATCAATAGCTATTACCTTGACTTTTTGTCCTGCTTTTGTGCTTTTACCTTTTGCTTTCGGAATTCATGAAATCGCTCTATTTGAATTACATATGTTTTAATGTAGGAGAAGCATCGTAGATCATGAATTTTAAAGTTTGTGTTCCGTCAGTTTGATTACTAAATATTTTTTGTGTTAATTCATCTCTTCTACTGCTTTCTTATACAATTATGGGTGTATAAATGTATATATTAGTAGTAATTGTATAATATTCCTTTAACCATATACATTTTCTCACACTTATACACATTCATAAATTGTTTGTATTTCATTATACATACTATGTAACAATTTTACATTAGAATTTGTTTGTATAGTTATAATATCAATAATTATTGCCTTAATAGTTGTACGACAATGTATCTATATGGATTATATAAATATTTATACAATTAGAATCACTCTGTATAATGAATCAAAATGTGCGTGACTTCAAGGATTTTTTTCCTTTTTTATATAACGATATTTGCACCACTTTTATTTTTTTTAAAACTATCAAAATGTGTATAAAAAGGGAGGACTAACGAATATACAGAAAGAAACATCCATAGCAAAATAAAATTTTGCCACATAGTGCAATTTTAAAAAGTTTGTAATAGCATAAAATTAGCAATTTTATATTTGCTATGCATAAAATTTGCTCTTCAAACAACTATTGCATTAATATTACATTCATATTCCCTTCACTATATATTGAGTTCAAAATATTTTCATCAAATTCTCCCTATTGACATGTGAAACAAACTCGATTCCCAACACAAGCACTAATATATAATATTCACTGGATACAAATTATAACGTATAATATGATGCACAAAAAAATAATAACATACTAATTATAGATAGATTACATAGAAGAAGTAACTTAAAGGGGATGAGATATCATAACAGAGAAAGGGGATGAGAGATAACTGAAAGACAAAGCTTCGACATAATTTTCATAACAGTTCTTCTAACTCATAGTCTTATTTAACAAATGGTTATTCGGCCTGGATCCAAATAAATGTCTCCAATAGCCGATAGGTCCTTACAAAGTCAACTTGATTCACAACAATACTCCATCACTCAAAAGGAACCTTGTCCTCAAGTTTCAAGTTATGAAATCCATCCAAAACACTCTCAATCATTTGACGAGTGGAAATTTCAACACACTTCAATGTCACGAGTGTAAAGTGAAACAACACTCCTACATCCAGCAATGAACTAGGCTAAAGAAAATGATCTAGATGTTCTGATTTGAAGTGTAACTTTATCATGTCTTTGGAGAGTATTAAGGAGATTGACATTACTCTCATTGTCTCGTTAACATATTGTCCATCGTTAACTAGAACCAGAACACCTCCAAAATGGCAAATGTCTCTGCAACATACTCCTCTAGGGTGATGTTTGTGGGATAATGCCTGCAAAGGTGTATTTGTGCAAAATTTCACTGGTACCAAATGCAACCCTGGATTCAACTGATTTAAGTGCTTCATAACACCATGAACAATGATAGGGATGTAATAAAGAGCAAAATTATGATGTTTCCCACTTTATCTGTCAAAGAAAAGAAGCAGTCCCTAATCAGTTGACCGAACACTGAAGTTGTTTTGATATAAAAATCAATTGGACAAAAAGTTGGCACCATCTTTGGCCGATCCAGTGACATAAGACAAGTTAGCTTATAACTTTCGCTGCCACAGAAACAGACTTGTTAATACTCTTAGCTACTCCAAGAATCTGGTAGGTTCTCGTCTTGTTAACGGCACCGTATCAATCACACAGTTGCCAATAGATGAATCATATAAACAACATCCATGTTATACGTCACAACAAAATGAAGAAAGAATCTTACAAAACAACCACTGATATATTCCTCCATGTTATTCCCATTTCGCACTAGCTTGTTATCTTGTGGTTGCTGCCTGTATATTGAATGCACAACCATTCCTTCCTCCAATAGTGCAATTCGAGCATTCCAGACAATGGTAGAACCAATTGCAGAAATAATATCTACAATGAAATAAATATTAGTGAAGGAGGGAATTTCTTTATCCATTTCTCCGTCTATGTAATTCTATACAAATTCCTTAAAAATAACGTCCAACTAAAATTGGGATCTCCAATTAACGGTCTTGCAACCTTATGGCCATAACCAATAACACAAGACCGCCGAAGAGTGTCGTCGAACATCCTTGTTGTAATGATTCTGAAATGTTTAACAGTTACCTCGTCCATTGAAAACAGTCTTAAGTTATCAACGAACTCACAATCCTTGTACTCTGGTCCAACAACTGCCAGCTACAAATACTTCACAGTGACATTTGCTTTCACGAGCTCAGAATCATCAACAACATCGTGTAGGAAGGGAGTATTCATGGAATTATCATTGTGCACACCAAAAGAACCCAACAGCAAACTGGTGGTACGGACATGTTGTCCACTTTCTCGACTTGATTGACCATGACCATACTGAGGTTGTATCCTTCACGACCTTTATTGAATCTTCTATTGTTCGATATATTTTGTCCTCCATTGAAGACCTCTGGATGAAAGCACCAATGAACAAAACTCGATTCCCAACACAAACACTGATATATAATATTCACTATATACAAGTTACAAAGTATAATATGTTGGGTTTTATTTGCCCTAAATTTCTTACCATAAATAGGTTTTCCTTTTAGGAAAAGATTTTGGATTTACTAATCCTTTTCTTGTAGGAAAAGGTTTAGGACTCTATAAATAGAGGTATGTTCCTTCTAACTTAATCTGTATTCACAATGTAGTCTTAAGGTCTTTGAGAGTTTTGGTTAGGGGGGGAATTTATGGGTCACAAGCTTGATACATTATCACTTCTGTGAACCTCCCATGTATTCTGAGTGAATTGGTTGAGGTTGTTTCCCTCTGTATTTTGTACTCTCATATTAATAGTGGATTGCTCATCTCCTTAGTGGACGTAGGTCGATTGACCGAACAACATTAAATCTTTGACTCTTTTGGTATATTTCTCGTTGTCTTCTTACTCGTGGTCTTTCGAGGTTTGCTTTGCTAGCTTCCGCGTTTACACCTGCTTATTTCCGGTCTTAACAAGTGGTATCAGAGCCAGATTCAATGATGGAGTCAGGTTTAGTGGTTCGATAATCGATGATTGAACCAGGTTAGAAAGAGGTGTTCATCTTGACGGGTGTAGTTCTAGCCGCAACCTTTTTGATAGTAATGAAGATTTTGTTGGAGAAATGTTTCAGAGAGGTTCTCTGTGTTGAGACATAAATTTTGCAATGGAGATTATGAAGAGGAGAAGCAAGTTGTTGAAGATTAAATGAAGAAGGTGGACAAATTTATTTTGTCATAAATTCAGGCCAAGGGGGAGATTTGTTGGGTCTTATTTACCCTAAAATTTTTACCATAAATAGGTTTTCCTTTTAGGACTAGATTTTTGATTGACTAATCCTTTCTCTGGTAGGAAAAGGTTTAGGACTCTATAAATAGAGGTATGTTCCTTCTAACTTAATCAGCATTCACAATGTAGTCTTAACGACTTTGAGAGTTTTGGTTAGGGAGAGAATTTATGGGTCACAAGTTTGATATGTTATCACTTGTGTGAACCTCCCATGTATTCCAAGTGAATTGGTTGAGGTTGTTTCTCTCTATATTTTGTACTCTCATATTTATAGTGGATTGCTCATCTCCTTTGTGAAAGTAGGTTGATTGACCGAACCACGTTAAATATTTGTGTCTTTTGGTATATTTCTCGTTTGTCTTCTTACTCGTGGTCTCTTGAGATTTTCTTTGTTAGCTTCCGCGTTTACACTTTTTTATTTCCGGTCATAACAAGTGGTATCAGAGCCAGATTCAATGATGGAGTCAGGTTTAGTGGTTCGATAATCGATGATTGAACCAGGTTAGAAAGAGGTGTTCATCTTGACGGGTGTAGTTCTAGCGGCAACCTTTTTGACAGTAATGAAGATTTTGTTGGAGAAATTATTTCAGAGATGTTCTCTGCGTTGAGACATAAATTTTGCAAAGTAGATTATGGAGAGGAGAAGAAAGTTGTTGAAGATTAAGTAAAGAAGGTGGACAAATTTATTTTGTCAGAAATTCAGGCCAAGGGGGAGATTTGTTGGGTTTTATTTGCCCTAATTTCTCACCATAAATAGGTTTTCCTTTTAGGAAAAGATTTTGGATTGACTAATCCTTTTCTTGTAGGAAAAGGATTACGACTCTATAAATAGAGGTATGTTCCTTCTAACTTAATCAGCATTCACAATGTAGTCTTAAGGGCTTTGAGAGTTTTGGTTGAGGGGAGAATTTATGGGTCACAAGCTTGATACGTTATCACTTGTGTGAACCTCCCATGTATTCTGAGTGAATTGGTTGAGGTTGTTTCCCTCTGTATTTTGTACTCTCATATTTATAGTGGATTGCTCATCTCCTTTGTGGACGTAGGTCGATTGACCAAACCACGTTAAATCTTTGTGTCTTTTGGTATATTTCTCTTTGTCTTCTTACTCGTGGTCTTTCGAGGTTTGCATTGCTAGCTTCCGCGTTCACACCTGCTTATTTTTGGTCCTAACATAATACGCGCAACAAAGTAATAGCATACTAATTACATATAGATTACACAGAAGAAGTAACTAGAAGGGGATGAGATACCAAAAATTAGAAAGGGGGTGAGAGATAATTGAAAGCCAAAGCTTCGACATAATTTTCATAACCGTTTTTCTTACTCCTAGTGTTATTCAACAAATGGTTATTGGGACTGCATCCCAAATAAATGTCTCTAATAGCCTATAGGCCCTTACAAAGTAAACTTGATTCACTCTAACTTGTCTATGAATTTAAGATGCATAAAAAAACTTTTTGAAATGTGGAGATGGTGCTTTATTTTGTGACTATGAAGTGTGTCACTTGAGTACTCTTTTACAATATATCCTTTCATATTACTCTTTCTTTTCCTTCTAAATTTGTATATTAGTTTGTTTTTCCTTTGATGTGAATTTTTGATTGTCCAAGTGTTCGTCTCACATAGCTAGTTGCTTTTTGAGTTTATGACGTTTTTTGTCACTCGACTCTTTTATAGAGTATCCTTAGTCATATTCCTCATTTTCCTCTTCTTTTTCTATATCCATATTTTTATGAAGGTCTGTTTTTGCTTTCATGTATTTTTTTATTTTTCTAGGGCCGGTCTAACTTAGTTGGGTCGCTTTTGTGACTACGAAGTGTGCCAGTTGACTCTTTTACAAAATATCCTTTCTCCTATTCCCATTTTTTTCAACAACATTTCTATTTCAGGTTCCTTTTTACTTTCATATGACTTTTTGATATTGATTGCATTAATCTAACTTAAATAGGTATTTTTTGTGACTAATAGTTTAACTTGACACTTTTCAGCATATTTTTCGTCAATAATCCTAATTTCCCTCCTTTTATGTTCATATCGACATTCCTAAGTAGGGTGATTTTTTCTTGCATGTTGACTTAGATTTCCTAGTGCCAGTTTGACATAATTAGTCTAATTTTTCAGATTCCAAGTCTTTCAGAAGTCGAAAAATAAAATTATATTAGCAAGTGTTGGAAAAAAATAAATAATCGGTTGTGGCATTTGGTCTCTCTCATATTAGAAAAACTCTTCAAGTCAACACTTTAAGAACCAAACATTTAAATTAAAGCCAATGTTTGGAATAATTGCTATTCTACAAGATTTTGTTCGTCATAAGAAAAGACGTCAAATGCAAGGCTTTTGACTACGGTTCTCATATTGTTCAAGGAACAACATAATTGTCCTTTATGGTTGAAAACTTTATTCAGGTGTTCGTATATTAAGATGCATATAAATTTGAGTTCTTGATGGACTTCAAATTTTTTAGAGGCATTGCTATTGTATTTGACATGAAAATTTAGTTTTTATGAATGTTTAGGCAATGGTGATGTGAGCCAATTCGATTGTTTATCGTTTTACCTAAAATAATAAGTGATAACCAAACATTTTCATCTTAACAAACAAGTCATTATACTACAGTTCACTTTACTCATTCACAGAACATGTACATTATATTTTCAAAAATTTATACAAAAGTGTATACAAAATTAGTAGGTATATACCTGCAACACACATGCCGGGATATTATTTCGTAAAAAGTTATCAACTTCTGTTTGTTACTCCTTCTAGTTCTATTTGTGTCTTACCTTTTAAATATATCTCAAAAGAAATAAAATTGCTCCACATATTTTCCTTAAATAACATATTAGTTGTAGAAAAATAAAATGTGATTAACGTTTTACTTTATATATGTAGTGACATAGGTATTTAAGGTAAAAGAGTTTGTGTGAGAGGCTTTTAACGCCAAAGGTAAACTCAATATTTGAAGACCTGGATATATTTTTTGGCCCCTTACTATTTATCTTAACAAAGATATAGGTTGAAAAAGTGGATTATGATTATTCAATCTAGGCTCACAACACACAGTAGAGGGAAGATGTGGCTTTGAATAGTTTATGGAATACAAATAAGTTTACTAGGGTGAACAATCAAATATATATTATCTTCTCAAGCAAATACAAATTAATAAATTATTTTGGAAAAAAACATAGACCAGTCAATACGTTTCTAACTTAACTTCCCAATTATAACTCTTTCTAGATGTTCACAAGGCAACCCTTAGTTTTCAAGGTCCATGCACTAAAATTCATAAAATATTTTTCAAAAGTAAAAAATGAAAAAAGCTAATTATGGACTGCATAAAGTAGAATGAATAACATATATGGGACTATGAACTTCAACCTCATCACAGAAAAATATATTCCAAGTTCACTTATGTATCATAACCCATTTCTTCGAGGAGGTAAGAATGACCTATTTTAGCAAATATGAAAAATATGTTCCAAGTACACATAACTAATATGACCACAAGATCATCAAGCGCGCATCATAAGAATTAGCAAACTTCATTTAGAGTAAATATCATATTTTCTATTGTAATAAATTGGATCATGGTTGTCAAAATCTTCTTTATAATGTTCTGGAATAAGCGATTGATGAGTAGTAAGGAAAATGGAATTCATGGAGGATAAGAACGACTTTGGAAACAAATACAAATTAAAAAAGAAATAGACCTTACAACAAAAGATGTAACAACTAAAGTATAAGTGATGATGACATATTCTATAACACACCTGTTGGTAAGTCAATCCATTACTGAGTATGAAAAGTAATGAGTATAAACATAGAGATAAGAAGAAATCATAATACAACAATAAAACACGATAGAAGTGGAAGAACAAAAAGCTATATACAGAAAGATTCCTCTTAGAACATGGACGTCTTAAGTACATTGTCTACAATGAGCGTACAAGTCAGAAAAGTGTACCAAAAGTATTGTTGTCTCGAAAGGAAAAGATACCTCCAAAACATACAAAAGGAGATCAACTAGTTCGGGATACCAAGTGTTCACCCTCGCCTCTAATCCCAAAAAGATTTTGATGACGACGAACAATCAAGGTTGTAGTTGGTACTAGTACCTGCATCATGATGTAGCTCTAGTGTGTAGCATGAGTACTAAAATAAAGAATCAATCGGAATCAAAGACCGATTGAGCAACAAAAGTAAAGAGAATATGAAAAGATAGAGTATGCACAAAAGCCATAAAATCAAAATTTAAAATAAGGCACATGAGTATACCAAAAGTAAATCTAAGTATAACTAACATAAACCTAACCATACCCTATTAGCCCAAAATGTACTGTCATGTACATGTTTTTAAAAACACCCGAATAAACCCCATAAACACAACATGTACAAAACATAGTTAAATCAACAAAAAGTGGGATACCACAATCCGAACCTAAGAATAGAAAGCCGAGCTCGCACCCTAAGTAACAACCAACAATAAATAATATACTACCCAATCATTGAGTCTACTCTCAACCCAGCTAGCAAGAGTGACCCGAATGGCATAAGTAGAACCAATTACAGCCGTCCACCCAAACAACCCACTCACAAGGGCATAAGCGTCCCAACTAGCAAGAATTACTAGGACATATCGGCTATGAATTTGAATATATAAAGGCTACCCAACCAGCAGTCTAGTCCTAGTGGTGTAAGTCCGCCAACTAGGAAGAGTGACGCAGGGACATGTAGACTTTGAAGAGGATACCAACAATCAATACCAATCCATATTGAAATGATTTCCACTTACAATGAATCAAAAGGGAGTCTCCAAGCCTAAAAACTCCAACCGCAAGTCGCCCCGCAATAGCACAAAACCATAGGGTAACACACCACTTGCAAAATAGGGAGAGAGAACAGAAGATTAAACCTTGTTAAGAACACTTTTTGTTTTCGGGTTTTCCATTTAGCAATTAATCTGCATCATTTAAAGTTGAATTTGAAGTGGGTATTTGTTTACAATTGCCTTCTCTAATGAAAGGTGTTGTTTTAACCTTTTGTGACGAGTGGCTAAAACTCCAATGTCTTGGGGTGCAATTATGGGGTTATGCGATGATTTAATGTAATGGGTATTGTATTATGCTGTGTTTTGTTATTTTTCATACATAGATTTTGGGAAAATCAGCAGGGGCTTAATTAAGGATTTATGGTTGAAAACTAAATCCCTACTTTTGATCTCTAATTGATGCTCGAAAGAGATAGTAGGTTACTAGTTCAATACTTGTAATTTATCTTTGATGTCTATAATTTTCATGAAAAAAGGGATTATGGTTGTAATGAATGGGTTCCTTCGTCATAGATAGCCAATGGGAAAAAATTTTAGGCCGAATTTTTTTTTGTAGTAACTTTAAATTTCTCAATCAAGTCCAGCTTTAGAAAAGAAAACAGAGTTATTGAAGTGTAGGTAAAGATGGTAATAATCGGGTGACTTAATTATGATTTGGATTACGTGAGTATTCAGATGACTTATTAAAGAATTCGTTCGACTTTACAAAATTCAATTCGTGGGAGTAGAACTCTCGGGATAGATCTTAGCGTGAACAATATTTTCTAAGTGTCCTTGGAAAAAGCGTGTTTTTAAATGGCGGTCATGGAATTATGAAAATAGCTCACTGGTTCTATGCAAGACACTTTTGTGGGATTTTGGGTTCCAGGGTGGGGCCACTGTAGCTGTAACACTTTGAAAATCCAAGATATTCCTTAAAGCCTACCATAAGTGTAATGAGGTCTACACTCTTATTTAATTCCTATTTTAATGTTTATAAGTAATTTAGGAATTCTAGAAACCAAAACATCCAAGAACGTCCTTGACGTTCGGAAACTAGTTCAAGGAGCTACTAGCGTGCCTTAGCCTATTTGACTAGCTTTTTAGGAATCGGAAATCCATGAAAATTGATGGAAGGGTATCTAAAATTTGTTTAAGTCCATTCATGGTAGAAACGTCCGGATATGACTCCCCAAGGACCAACCAAGGGCCCTTGAGGAGGACCTTTGCACATTGGAGTCAACATTGCCTAGGCAGTGTGTAACCGCGAGATGCAATCGACGATCCGTGTGTGTATCAATGGGGCGTCACTGCCAGCCGTCAAACAAAACTTAGACAAATTGACGGAGCCCTCGCCTGCACAAATCTCTGACAAGAACCACGGATGTGCAGCATAGAGGAGGGACGGTCCGTCGACTGACCAACGATCCGTCAATCGTGGTTTCGTCGATGGGGCCTGTAATTACTGCACGTTTTAAGTTGGTCTTAACAAATTAGTTAAGGGGTTTGATGGTTAGTTAGGGATTAAGGAAAGCCTAATTAATTTAATTAATGCCCATATAAAGACCCCAACCCCATTAGTCTAATTACAACTCTCAAAACAAACTCTTTTCCTTCAGTCTTCTATCTCTCTCTACTGGAAGACACCATTGAAGACAAGCTAGGGAAGTGATTTGGGGGATGTAAAGGGAATATGTAACCATCAATTCTTCATCAATAGTTGAGGTATGAGATCTAACTCACCTTTGAGACCTCTTTCCTCAAAGGGTTCCATCAAAGTATTTTCAAAAGTTGAGTTTTCATGTGGGTCTTTCTCAATCTCGAAAATTATGTTATGAATTGGGTTGTTTATGATTATATTGGATAATATGAATTTATTAACATAAATTCTAAATTAATTATGATATATCTTGATGGTTTGTTCTAGTTTGTAGAAGATGACCCGTCTTAACCCTAGGTTTGATCTTGATATGAATTAGGTTGTATTTGTTTCAATTGACTTGGTTATTGTTTGAATTACTATTTGATGATGTTGTTACATTGATAATAAAAAAATAAGAGTGATTTGTAGTCTTTCATGCTAGTTCTTTAGAAGATGATCTAGGTTAGGAATTGAAAATTGACCTAAGTTTCTGGTCTTAAGCTATGATCTAGTGTTGAACTGCGATGTAGTGATTCTTCTAGCTAGACTTGTTATCATGTTTATTATTGACTTATGATGATGTATACCCAAATTGGGTTGAATTGAGGGTTTATGGTAAGACCTTGATGATGAACTATGAGGGAGACTTTGTAAGTCATATGACCTCTATCTTTTAATTCAAATTGTGGTTGATTGTGATTAAGTCATGATGTTTTCTTGGGTATGCCTTGTATTAGGATTTATAGGGTTGGTATGATGTTGAATTGAAATGTCTTGACTATGTTGTGAGGTTGATTAATATGTATATGTTATAAGGATTATGATGACTACCAATGTGCCCTATTATGTATGAATAAGGACATGTGTTAACCTCACTTATATGAATTGTGATGAAAGGACTATACTCATACAATGCTTATTGAGTTATGATGATGATGATTAGACAAGGTTCAGACCCTATGACCTACAATAAGCTATGACGATTAATAAAGGCATTAAAGACATTTCAATAAAGGGAATTAGTTTAGCACTGAGTGAACTTGACAATGGGAGGTGATGGCTTCCCATAGAGTAAGACTCACCCTATACTTATACATGTGGTGTTGACTCCCCAAAGAGGGATACTCGTCCAATGGATTCCCATGAGCGGAGGCCCCAATTGCCAAGTGGTATGTAGAGGGAGAATACCTATATCTTAGTTTTTGAACTATTTTTCGCCCATAGAGATACTAGCTATTGGATCCACCTAGAAAGCTATGTTTATCTTTGGTTTACTTTGGCCGGTAGACCACCTTCCATTGTTTTAAGGTTTTACGACACTGTATTCCACTCTTAGCTCTTGTGGTCTATGTCTGTTACGTCGAGTGTTCCCTAAATTAAAATAAACAAATGAAGGATAATCTAACTAAAGTGACTTGAGAGGTTTTACTTAGCCTAGGTAGGGGTATGGGACTCTACCAATGACTTGCACTAGTTTGCCTTAATGGAAGATTTAGAAGGTTGATATTATGTATGTATATGATAATGAATGCAAAAGATGATAGTATGATGACTTTACATGTAAATGATTATATTATGGTTGATACTCTTATGAACATGTAATTGGTCTATGTTGTTAAAAGTATGAGGTTTTATATCCTTAAAAGGTTATGTTATGTGAAGTTGAATACTAGTCATGATTCTTGTCGGGTCACTTGATTGAGTAAGGTTATGGGGCTTTGCTTAGTTATTGAACTTGTTATATTTATGATGATTCATGAGTAGTAGTCTTGCTTTGTTATGATATAATGAATTCTTATCCATTCTTGGGATGTAATTACTTGACGGTAGAGTTATATTAGGTTATGGGTTAAAGTACGTTGACAAGTATGTTATTTGCTTTGACTTAATGAATATACCTGCTTGAGTAGTATGTTTTCCTTGGTGATGCATAAGGCTTTCAAAGTATAAAATAGCATGTTCTGATAAAATGTCCCTTTTAGCATGATTTGATCTTATATGTGCATATGGTCTCATACTTAGTACAAGTGGTGTACTGACCCCATTTCATCCTTTTCCCCAATATGTTAGGTTCCGGTCATTGAGGTGCTTTGAAGAAGACTTGGATCTATTGATCATCCAAGGAGGGTAGGTCCTCATTTTTTGAGGGCGATGCCACTATCTAGCTTATAAAGTTTGCTTTTTAGTTAAAGACTTTTATGGTTCTTTCTTTCCATTTAGTATGAAACATTGTATAGCCCATGTGAGGCATTTTTACTCTATGTATGGGTTATGCCCAAGTTCCTACAATCTTATTAGATGGTATGAGATGAGACGACTATTATGCCTATTATGCCTATGTTATACTCTATATACTTATGTGCAATAAAAGTAGAAGACTAAATAATCTTCCTATACGAAGGATCTATGCATACTCCATATGGATATATATTTTGTGTATGTATTGGTCTATGTAAGCCTCCAAGTAGAAGAAATGAAAAGTTCTAAATTTTTTGTTAAATTGGACCAATGAATTCAATGATGTAATCTAAAAGGCTAGTCTTTTTCCTCAAAGAGGACGACGACACGGTTACATCTAGGGGATAAACCCGGATGTGACAATCTTGGTACTCAAAGTATGAGGTTAAATTATCATTGAGTCGATGTCTCTCTCAACCACGTCTATGTAAGTTCGTATTCATAATTGTGAAGCGCATCACACTTATTTATAGGAACCTATGTGATGCCTAGGAAACTATAACTTTCTTGGAAATCCAATATTGTTCCATTAGATTATACTTATGGTGTGCTTTTGCATCTATTCCTATTGTTGTGATTATAGGAAATGAACACTAGAAGGAATACGACATGAAGGCTTGAAGAGGAGATTTTCAATGCAGGAGCTCCTCACCGTGGTGATCAAGTTCCCACTCTTGAGGAAGGTGAGAATAATGACCATGCTTTGGTCAATCCTCCACCTTTGACGGATAGTGACATAAGGGCTGCCCATATACAGCTGGACCAAGCCGCCACTGCTCAAGCCTAAGCTATGACGGCCCAAGCTAACTGGGAGGTTGTACCACGTCCAAATCAACAAGTTGCTACCATGGTCTCTCGTCTAAGGGATTTCACTCGGATTAATCCTCATACTTTCTACAGGTCTAATGTTGATGAAGACCCCCAAGAGTTCATGATGAAGTCTATAATATACTCTTGGCTATGGGTTATCCACTAATGAGAAGGACGAATTAGCCACTTATCAACTCAAGGATGTGACTCAAGTATGGTATGTCCAATGGATGGATAATAGGCCATTAAGAGGTGGTCGGGTGACTTGGGAGATCTTCAAGAAGGCCTTTTTGGATCGGTTCTTTCGTAGGGAGATGAGGGATGCTAAAGTGGTAGAGTTCATAAACCTTTGCCAAGGAGGTATCAATGCTCATAAATACTCCTTAAAATTCATTAAATTTTCAAAATATGCTCCTTCTTCTGTTTCCGATCCTAGAGATAAAATGAATCGCTTTGTGATGGGGCTGTCAGATGATTTGCAAGAGGAGTGTCATTCAGATATGCTACATGACGACATGAACATTTCTAATCTTATGGTGCATGCCAAACATGTGGAAGAGTCAAGGGCTAAGAGGAAGATTAGAGATGCTATGAGGGCAATATCTTTTGATGGAGGTTCTTCAAAGAATAGGCTTGACATACAAGACAATCCTAGATTTAAGAAGCGGGTTTCTAATCAAGTTCCATCCAATTTCCCTAAGGCTTCTGATGATAAGGAGACTAAACCTGGATCCCAAAAGGGAAGGATTGAAAACTCAGCACATGAGAAGACTACATGTGTCAAGTGTGGAAATGGTTATTTTGGTGAATACTTTGTTGGAACGGGAAATTGTTTTGGTTGTGGAAAGAGTGTCTACAAGTTTAGGGATTTCCAAAATATGAAGTGTCAAGAAGAGTGAGGTCAAGCTCAAGCAAGTGGTTCTAGTGAGGCTCCATAGAAGAACAACTTTTATGCTCTCCGATCTAGGGTTGAGCAACAGACTTCTCGCGACGTGGTGACCGGTATTGTTGAAAGTCTTCTCTAATGGTGTATATACCTTACATGACCCCGGTGCTACTTTATCATTAGTTACCCCTCGAGTAGATAAAAAGTTCGACATGTTACCCGATATTTTGCATGAACCTTTTATATTGTCTACTCCGATGGGTGAGTAGGTTGTTGCAAAAAGGGTGTATAAGAAATTTTCCAATAATGTTGCCCAATAGAGTTTCTTATGTTGAACTAGTAGAGCTTGATATGCTTGACTTTGATAATATATTGTGTATGGATTGGGTGCATGCTTGCTTTGCCTCTATTGGTTGTAGAACAAGGATGGTGAAGTTGATCTTTCCAAATGAACCCGTTGTAGAGTGGAAGGGGGGAAATTCTATTCCTAGAGGTCGTATCATCTCTTTTCTAAAAGCATGCAAAATGATCTCTAAAGGTTGTCTATACCATATTGTCAGAGTACAAGATCTAGACTCCAAAATTCCTCCCATTGAGTCGTTCCCCTAGTGAGTGAATTTTCGGAGGTCTTTTCTAATGATCTTCCGGGTATTCCTCCCGAATGGGAAATTGATTTTGGTATCGATTTGCTACTGGATACAAATCCGATTTCAATTACTCCTTAGAGGATGGCTCTGGACGAATTGAAACAGTTGAAGGCTCAACTAAAAGATTTACTAGACAAAGGCTTCATTAGACCTACTATTTCTCCATGGGGTGCTCCGGTTTTATTCGTGAAAAAGAAGGATGGGTCCTTAAGAATGTGTATTTATTACCGCCAACTCAATAAAGTCACAATCAAGAACAATTATCCTCTCCCTCGAATTGACGACTTGTTTGATCAACTCCAAGGGGCAAGCTACTTTTATAAGATTTACTTGAGGTGAGGGCATCACCAATTTAGGGTGAGAGGTGAGAATATACCAAAGATGACATTTCGGACTAGATATGGTCATTATTAGCTCTTAGTAATGTCCTTTGGTCTCACAAATGCTCCGATGGCGTTTATCGACCTAATACATAGGGTGTTTCGAAGTTACTTAGATTCATTTGTCATTGTCTTCATTGACGACATCTTGGTATAATTAAAAAATGAGGGTGATCACATGAACCATTTGAGGGTGGTGTTGCAAGTACTTAAAGAACATCAATTGTTTGCCAGATATAGCAAATGTGAGTTTTGGTTAAGGTTGGTGTCATTAATTGGTCATATCATCTCTAGAGAGAGGGAGTTGAGGTTGATCCAAGGAAAACGGAAGCAGTGAAAAATTGTCCTAGACCTTTGACTCCAAGAGACATTAGGAGTTTCTTGGGTTTAGCGGGTTATTATCGGACGTTTGTGGATGGTTTTGCGCCCATTGCATATCCCTTGACTACTTTGACCCAAAAGTGTAAGAAATTTGAGTTGTGGTAGGCATGTGAGAGAAGTTTTCAAATGTTGAAAGATAGGCTCATTTCCAATCCGGTGTTGACTTTACCGGAAGGTATAAAGGGTTTTGTTGTGTATTGTGACGCATCCCGAGTGGGTTTAGGGTGTGTGCGTATGCAAAATGAAGGTGATAGCCTATGCTTCTAGGCAACTCAAGGTGCATGAGAGAAACTATTCAACTCATGACCTTGAATTAGCGGGCGTAGCATTTTCCTTGAAAATATAGAGGCATTTCTTATATGGTGTCCATGTTGATGTATATACCGACCATAAGAGTCTCCAATATGTGTTTACCCAAAAGGAGTTGAATCTCTGACAGAAAAAATGGTTAGAATTGTTGAAAGATTACGACATGAGTGTCCTCTATCACCCGACAAGGCCAATGTGGTTGTGGATGCTCTAAGTTGTATGACTATGGGTAGTGTGTCTCACATAGATGAAGCCAAGAAAGACCTAGTGAAGGATGTTCATTGGTTGGATAGGTTTAGTGTGAGGTTGGAAGATTCTCCGAATGGTGGATTCATGGTCCATAATAACGTCGAGTCATAATTGGTAGTTAAGGTGATGTCCAAACAACACCTTGATAAATCATTGATAGAGTTGAAGTAATCGGTCCTTGGTAAGGTAAATGACGCATTCTCCTTAGGGGGGGATGGTAATTTGTAGGTACCAAGGAAGATTGTGTGTTCCCAAGGTAGATGAGTAGAGGAACCGGATCCTTGAGGAAGCCCATGGGTCCCGCTACTGAATTCATCCAGGTTCAACAAAAATGTACCATGACCTTAGAGAAGTATATTAAAGGGAAAGTTTGAAGAAGGACATAGCGGAGTTTGTTTCTAGGTGAACAAATTGCTAACAAGTGAAAGTCGAACACCAAAAGTCGGGTGGCTTACTACAAGAAATTGATGTTCCTACTTGGAAGTGGGAAGACATCAATATGGATTTTGTAGTAGGTTTGCTTCGGACTCAAAGGCAATATGACTCAATATGGGTGGTTGTGGATAGGTTTACCATGTCCGCTCATTTTATTCCGTAAATTCTACTTATTCAGCGGAAGATTATGTTAGGATCTTCATAGATAAGATTGTGTGTCGCCATGGTATTCTGTTATCCATCATATTGGATTGGGGGTGCACAATGCACATCTAGGTTTTGGAGGTCATTCCAAGAAGGGTTGGATACTAAGCTGAAGTTGAGTACCGCTTTTCATCCCAAAATGGATGGTCAAGTGGAATGTACTATTCAAACCCTTGAGGATATGCTTAGGGCTTTTATTGTTTTTTTCAAGAGGAATTGGGATAAGCATTTTCCTTTGGTGGAGTTTGCTTATAATAATAGTTTTCGTTCATCCATCTCCATGGCTCCCTATGAAGTCTTGTATGGTAGGATGTATAGGTATCCTATTGGATGGTTTAAAGTGGGCGAGCCTTCGCTTCTTGGTCCTTATTTGATTTATAACACTTAAAGAAAGTTCATATCATAAGGAACCGGTTGCAAATGGCCTACAGTCGGCAAAAGTGTTATGCCGATCATAGGAGAAGGGATTTGGAGTTTTAAGAAGGTGATAAGGTTTAATTGAAATTTTTGCCTATGAAAGGGGTGGTTAGATTTGTCAAGCAAGGAAAGTTTAGTCCTCGTTATGTGGGTCCATATGAAATGTTGCGAAGGTTTGGTGAGGTTGCCTATGAATTGTTACTTCCTAGTTAATTGACTTTGGTTCATCCGGTTTTCCATGTTTCTATGCTTAAGAAGTGTATCGGTGATCCCGAGTCTATTCTTCCTATTGAATTTCTTGGTGTGAAGGATAAACTCTCTTATGAGGACGTTCCAGTTCAAATTCTTGATAGGCAAGTCAAGAAGTTAAAGAATAAAGAGGTGGCTTCCGTAAAGGTGTTATGGAAGAATCATCTAGTTGAGGGTGCAATATGGGAGGCCGAGGTCGACATGAATTCCGTTACCCTCATCTTTTTGATAACTAAGGTTAGTAGTTCTTTTTACTACTAAAAATATTGACTAAATACTGAAGTTGCTTTGATTTTGGTGAAGTCTTGCAAAATGTGCATTTTTTATTAGCTTTACAGTGACTTACAGTGAAGTGGTGCATTTGAACTTGAAATTTTGCTCTTTGGCTTGTTTAAGATATCTTGTGCATTTTGATATGGTGAGTCTTTATGAAATTATATGTAGCATGTCGGTAAGTTGAACTTTGACATAATTGCCTCACAAATGCTATGTTGAGCTCTTGTTGTTATGAGATAAATATATCTCATAATGTAATCTTAAGCCTTATGCGTGGTAATTGAAGTTTTGAATTGCCTTTTGAAAGCAATATGATTGATGTTGTTATATATTGTTGATTGGTTGGGATGCTAGTCTTGAGTCTATTCCTTCCTTTAAAATATTTTAGTGTCATTCAGTGACGAATGTTACTGGGGGGGGGGTATATTGTAACACTTCCAAAATCCAAGATATGTCTTAAAGCCTAACATAAGTGTCATGAGGTCTAGAAACTGCTTTGAGGCCTATTTTAATATTTATAAGTCATTTAGGAAGTCTAGAAACCAAAACCACCAAGAACGTCCATGACGTCCGGAAACTAGTTCTAGGAGGTACTAGCGTGCCTTAGCCTATTTGACTAGCTTTTAGGAGTCGAAAATCCATGAAAATTGGTGGAAGGGTACAAACATGTGATTAAGTCGATTCATGGTTGAAACGTCTGGGTACGACTCCCCAAGGACCAACCAAGGGCCCTTGAGGAGGACCCTTGCATGTTGGAGTCAACACAGCCTGGGCAGTGTGTAACCATGAGATGCAATCGAAGATCCGTGTGTGGGTAAACGGGGCATCATTCCCAACCATCTATCAAAAGTTAGACAAATTGTTGGAGCCCTCGCCTGCACAAGTCTCTGACAAGAACCACAGATGTGCAGGACGGAAAAGGGCTGGTCCGTCGACTGACCAACGATCCGTCGGTCGTGGTCTCGTCAATGGGGCCTGTAATTCCTGCACGTTTTAAGTTGGTCTTAACAAATTAATTAATGGGTTTGGTGGTTTGGTAGGGATTAAGGAAAGCCTAATTAGTTTAATTAACCCCCCATATAAAGACCCCAACCCCATTAGTCTAATTACAACTCTCAAAACAAACTCTCTTCCTTCTCTTTTCTTTCTCTCTCTATTGGAAGGCACCATTGAAGACAAGCTAGGAAAGGAATTTGGGGGCTGTAAAGGGAAAATTTCACCATCAATTCTTCATCAAACATTCAGGTATGGGATCTAATTCACCTTTGATACCTCTTTCCTCAAAGGGTTCCTTCAAAGTATTTTCAAAAGTTGAGTTTTCATGTGAGTCTTTCTCAATCTCGAAAATTATGTTATGAATTGGGTTGTTTATGTTTTATATTGGAAAATATTAATTGATTAACATTAATTCTAACCTAATTGTGATATATCTTGATGGTTTGGTCTAGTTTGTAGAAGATGACCCTTAACACTTAAACCTAGGTTTGATCTTGATCTGAATAAGGTTTTATTTTTTTCAATTGACTTGGTTATTGGTTAAATTACTATGTTGTTACATTGATAATGAACAAATAAGAGTGATTTGTAGTCTTTCATTCTAGCTCTTTAGAAGATAATCTAGGTTAGGAACTGGATTGACCTAAGTATCTTGTCTTAAGCTATGATCTAGTCAAGAATTGTGATGTAGTGATTATTATATCTACCCTTGTTATCATGTTGATTATTAACTTATGATGATATATACCCAAATTGGGTCTAATTGAGGGTGTATGGTAAGACCTTGATGATGTACTATGAGGGAGACTTGGTAAGTCTTATGGTCTCTATCCTTTACTTCAAATTGTGGTTGATTGTGATTAAGTCATAATGTTGTATTGGAGTATGCCTTATATTAGGATTGATAGGGTTGGTATGATGTTAAATTGAAATGTCTTGACCATGTTGTGAAGTTAATTTAGATGTATATATTATAAGGATGATGATGACTACCAATGTGCCTTATTATGAATGAATACGGAAATGTGCTAATCTCACTTATATAAATTCTAATGAAAGGACTATACTCATAATATTCTTATTGAGGTAAGATGATGATGATTATACAAGGGTTAGACCCTATGACCTACAATAAGCTATGATGATTATAAAGACATTAAAGATATTTCAATAAAGGGACTTAGCTTAGCACCGAGTGAACTTGAAATGGGAGGTGATGGCTTCCCATAGAAAAAGATTCACCTTATAGTTCTACATGTGGTGTTGACTCCCTAAAGAGGGATATTCATCAAATGAATTCCCATGAGAAGAGGCCTAAATTTCCAAGTTGTATGTCGAGGGAGTATACCTCTCTCTTAGTTCATGAACTATGTTGCCCCCATAGGAATACTAGCTAGTAGATCCACCTAGAAAGCTAAGTTTATGTTTGGTTTACTTTGGACGGTAGACCACCTTCCATTATTGTAAGGTTTTACGACACCGTATTCCACACTTAGCTCTTGTGGTCTATGTCTGTTACGTCGAATGTTCCCTAAATTAAAATGAACAAATGAAGGATAAACTAACTAAAGTGACTTGAGAGGTTTGACATAGCCTAGGTAGGGGTATGGGCCTTTACCTATGACTTGCACTAGTTTGCCTTGATGTAAGCTTTAGAAGGTTGATATTATGTATGTATACGATAATGAATGCAAAATATGATAGTATGATGACTTTACATGTAAATGATTATATGATGATTGATACTCTTATGAACATGTAATTGGTCTATGTTGTTAAAAGTATGAGGTTGTATATCCTTAAAAGGTTATGTTATGTGAAGTTGANTAACTGGTCTATGTTGTTAAAAGTATNTGAGGTTGTATATCCTTAAAAGGTTATGTTATGTGAAGTTGAATACTAGTCATGATTCTTGTCGAGTCACTTGATTGAGTAAGGCTATGGGGCTTTGCTTGGTTATTGAACTTGTTGGATTTATGAGGATTCATGAGTAGTAGTCGTTTTATTATGATATGATGAACTCTTATCCATTCTTGTGATGTAATTACTTGATGGTAGAGTTATATTAGGTTATGGGTTAAAGTATGTTGACAAGTATGTTATTTGCTTTGACTTGATGAATATGTCTGCTTGAGTTGTATGTTTTCCTTGATGATGCATAAGGCTTTCAAATTAAAAAATATCATGTTTTGATAAAATGACCCTATTAGCATGATTTGATCTTATATGTTCATATGGTCTCATACTTAGTACAAGTGGCGTACTAACCCTATTTCTTCCTTTTCCCCAATATTTTAGGTACCGTTGAGGTGCTTTGAAGACGACTTGGATCTCTTGATCATCCAAGATGGGTAGGTCCTCATTTTCCGAGGGCGATACCACTATCTAGCTTATGGAGTTTGCTTTTTAGTTAAAGACTTCTATGGTTATTTCTTTCCATTTAGAATGAAACATTGTATAGCCTATGTGAGGCATTTTTACTTGATGTATGGGTTTTACCAAGTTCTTACAATCTTATTAGATGGTTATGAGAAGAGACAACTATTATGCCTATTATGTCTCTGTTATACTTTATATACTTATGTGCAATAAAAGTAGAAGACTAAGTAATCCTCCTATACGAAGGGTCTATACATACTCGTTACAGATATATATTATGTGTATGTAGAGGTCTATGTAAACCTCAAAGTAAAAGAAATGAAAAGTTTTAAATTTTCTGGTAAATTTGACATATGAATGCAATGACGTAAGCTAAGAGTCTAGTCTTAGTCCTCAAATAGAACGACGATGCACGTTACGTCTAAGAGGTAAACTTGGATGTGACAGTAGCAGGGTGGGTGTTACTTTAGGGGGACAGATGCGACTTTATGTCGTAAATAAACCCAAAATATCTTTATTTTGTACTTTCTGACTTTTAGAGCTAAGGAACCACACGATACGACTTCTTGTTATTTGTACACCAAGAACAAGCGGAACAAGTATGGAAAGGGAAGGATCAAAATCTTCGATTTTCATAATTTTTTTCAAGGTAGGTGATGGTTGTGAATATGTTATTTGATGATATATGTTTGTTTTTGCTTCATTATGATTCATGTATGTATGAGAATGTTTCATTAATTATCACACCTATTGTAAAGGAGATAGAAGAATGACTATATGACATGAATCACTACTTGATTATATAACTTGAGAATATACTTGTGATTATGATTGTGGTATGTTCAAGGGATTGGTTGCTATATTTTGGCATAATTAACAGGGAACAGTTTCCACATTGTGGCATAAAGATGGAATAGGTTTTCATGTTTCAACATAACTATGGGATCGGGTACTATGTTTCGGTTCGCTAAAAGATTGAGTTTGGGTTTCATGAAAGGACCAAATACTTGACATAATTGTGTAACTTGAGAATTGTGATTTTATATGTTTTTTATAAATGTTGATGATATTTTATATACTAGTTCCCGGAACGTGCATCGCACGTTTGTCCCCTAATTGATATTAGAAAACTTTAATTTATATAGCTAAGTTCAAATCTAAGTCCTTTCATATGTAAGTTTAACATAAGAATATAACTCTGCACAAAATATAACATGAAAATATAGTGTTAGATGTTGGAAGTTTGATATATTAAATACTTCATGAAAAATAAACATTTTATTTTATCGGAGGAATTAATATATTTTAACAACTAAACACGTAAGTTTTAATAATCAAAAAAGAAATTGCCTATAAAAAAACATACGTATAAATAAAAATATTACAAAATGTTTTGGCGGTATACCATCAAATTTATATGAAAAATTACAATTTCAAACGAAAAAAAAAACCAGACTTACTCTAGAAAAAACATGACTTACTCAAGACGAAACATATCATATGTATAAAAAACTATAATCATATAATAATAATCAATAAGACAAACAGAAAAGAAGGCATGAATATGTTAAGAATAAAGATAAACTCTCTCTATCTCTCTCTCTCTCTCTCCCTATATATATATATATATATATATATATATATATATACACACACACACACACTCACACACACATATTGTCACGACCCAAAACGGGCCGCGACTGGCACCCACACTTTACCTACTATGTGAGCGAACCAACCAATCTAAACCCCAACATTTCAACCATAAATAACAAAATATAATGCAGAAGACTTTAACTCATTAATGAAAATCGATTAAATAACTTATAAAACTCAATACTATTTATTCCCAAAATCTGGATGTCATCACCACAAGAACATCTATCCTCAAATTACTAATCTAAGAGTATCTAAGAAGCTAAAATAAGTAAAAAGCTAGTTCATGCCGGAATCTCAAGGCATCAAGACATGAAGAGGAAGATCCAGTCAAAGCTAGAAGCAATAGCTCACCCTGAAATCTGGCTTGATGAAGATTGGCTAGAGTTGCGGTTGAGTTGAAGACGACGGTACGTTTGCTGCACTCCACAATTAACAAAGAAAAACAAATACAAGTAGGGGTCAGTACAAAACACAAGTACTGAGTAGGTATCATCGGCCAACTCAAAATAGAAAACAGTATATATCAGATAATATCATAAATCAACTACAATACTCAACATGTA
>NC_028639.1:25694826-25709234 GCF_001406875.1 Solanum pennellii
TTTTTTTTTAACTGTGGTATGAATATTATAGTATTTGGTATGACATCTAAATTTTTTTGATATTCGATATGATATTTGATACTTATAAAATAAATGTAAAAATATCATATATCATATCGAAATTTTATAAAAATATATATGTATATATATATATCATTCACTAACATGTAGACTCTAACTTGGCATAGTGATATATGTCAAGTTAGAGGCTACGTGTTAGTAAATAATTTTTGTGATCTAAAATTACTACACATAATTTTAGATAATGACTTTTAGACTTTATATCTATGACTATTATATTAGATGCTATTGAAATGTTCTTTTTATGAAATTATTTAACAAAAGTTATTATTGATCTAAAATGATTCAGACTAGTGCCTTGAATTTCTCATATCCATGTTGATCATGGTATTGGTCTTGCAAGAATACTTGCTTGTTAAAGGACAAGAGAATGGTTCGAACTTATTTGCTAAATGAATTGTATGGAGAATTATAATTATATAAGTCGAAATTAAAGAAATGAAGGTTATCTAATATTATATCGTAAAATATTAAAGTCGAAGTTAAATATACTAAATCATATGTACCAAGTTAATTTGGTATGGTAATGGTATATTACTTTAGATACCGAAGTTATGGTATCAAAAATTTTAAATATCATACTATGCTCACCCCTACACCCAATGAATAACTTCTGAATAAGAAAAAATCATAGTGATATATACATATATATATACATATATATATATATACATATATATATATATATACATACATATATATATGTATATATATATATATATATATATATATATATATAAAATTAATTTTAAAACAATATTATTCAATGTATCATTTAGTCATTTTTTACTATACATTATTTTTTATATTATTTTTACTTTTGCACTTATTTTGTACCTCTCTATAGCAGTTAAGTACATGAATTTTTTTAAACATTTGAGATTACATATAAAAAGGAAAAAGTACAAATATGTTGGTTTAAAAAGATAAATGATTATCAAACAATGAAAAAGACATAATTATTATTCTATGAGATTTAACATGTTTACCCTCAAAATAATTAATGATAAATACAAAAGGTGAGTAGCTTTACTACATGTATCCTAAAAATAGAGGAAAGGTTGAATACAAACATATAGTAATCAACTACGAAGTTATATTTAAAACTCAAATCGGTGGAGATATGAAAAATAAATCTTTACTTACAACTTCATGTTGGAGTATATTCATCTTGTAACTATCATAATTTACATATTTCTCAACAAAAAGAAGATGAATATGCCTGAAATTTTAAAGAATACAAATAAAATAGTAATAATTCTTATAATTACAAACTGGTAATGAAAATTTTACAAGGGATGTAGACTAACCTACTGTTGAATGCAAGATGATTACAAACTTGAATAACACAAGGAATATAAATAATGTGGTGTGAGTATGTTTGATAGACTCTTCACTTACCCCCACTTATCTTAAAAATTGAAAGGTTATTAGACTCTTCATTATCTACATTTAATTAGTACATAAATATATGATGCATTAATATCTTATTTGATGCATGAATTTAAATATAACTTTTACATAATATTTAATTAATTAAATAGATATTAATATTAATTTATTTTAGAGGTAAAATAAGGGTAAAATGGTAAATCAACTTTGAGGTTAGGAGCTTCGCACTTATAATAATATATGATTTGGTGTATGCATGTGTTATAATGTTGCTTGACTTTCTTATGTTACACTTGGTGGGATAGCCACGTGATCCTACAAGTATCTGTAGTTGTGTACTGATACTGGACTTGCTCTTATATTTGTTGAGTATAGGTCATTTTTAGGAAACCATTGACAAACCTTGTCTAGAAGATTAGTGATCTCGTTCGAATTTAAGGGTGAACCAATTCTTTCGGGTTTCCATGAGCTCTCCTTTGTATGTGTCCACATTTTCGATTTAAACTTTTTTGTTAGAAATAGTTCATTAGTTTGGGGTTGTGTCCCTTCTTATTTAGACTTTTGTTCATTGTTTTAGATGTTTTGGTACGTTGACTTCAAGATTCTTGGCGTATCATCCGCAATGTTAGTTTATTATTCTTAGATTTTACGGGAACTCTGTTCATTTCCTTAGTATATAAATTACTTTTGTGACTTAAATTCCTTAGTTTTTGATTTAGTTGCTTGATTTGGGTTGTAGTTATGGTTCTCCAATCTGAGAATTAGCATGGGTGCAAATCACGATGGTTGGAGTCGTGAAAAAGTTGATATCAAAGCCTACACACATCGATATTGATGTACCAAAATGAATCTAGTATAGTATTGCGAAAAGGTATGGGGATACCTTTAGTTTTCTTTGAGAGGCTATACGACTTAAGAAAATCTCGTTGTTTTCTCTTGTCTCCTTCTCTCTATAACTTGATTTAAATGGGTATATGTTGATTCGAATTCGTATATAACCTCTTTCACTCTTCAATCTATATAAGGTTAATACTAGAACGACATAAAGCCCGTAGCTCCTGTCAATGCACTAGCTGAGAAACCTGCAACGAACGATAGGTTGCGGTCGAG
Organism: Solanum pennellii; assembly: GCF_001406875.1. Taxonomy (NCBI): domain Eukaryota; kingdom Viridiplantae; phylum Streptophyta; class Magnoliopsida; order Solanales; family Solanaceae; genus Solanum; species Solanum pennellii. The sequence continues at coordinate 25,697,410 of NC_028639.1, forward strand.
GCAGGGGTAGAGCTCATGGAGAATAGCACCTACGGGGAATGTATCTCCTGTAGAAAATAATTCTATGAATGAGAAACCCCCTGCTCATTATGAAGATATATATGAGAATGTTGATTTTGAGGATGTTGAGTATGTTGGAGGATATTGGACAAGGGGAAGAGGTGCAGGCTGAGACTACTAGTGTTCCTCCCATCGAACTAGTATACACTAAACAGATTATGTCATTTTTGAAAGGGTTGGTTGGTCCTGGAGTGATTCACCATGTTGAAGGAACTCAATCTCACACCAATGTCTCTGTTGCTAGCATTGTTCCCAATATGGGTGGAAATGTAGGTAACAATGCTTTATTTAATCCATTGGTGGGTTCTGTTATGACTGGTAAGGAACATGAGATGTTTACCAAGATTTTGAAGTTGAAACTACCTATGTTCCAGAGAGTGAGGATGCATATGAGTTCTTATTATATTGTGATAAGATGTTCCATAGGTTGGGAATTATCCATTAGCATGGGTTGAGTTCGTGACTTTTCAGCTTCAAGGTTAGATAAAATAGTGGTGAAGAGCTTACATGGAATGCATATCTTTAGTTTTACCTCCCTCACTTGGACCAAATTTCATGCTCTATTTTTGTATTATTATTTTCCTAGAACGTTGAGAAATCGTAACAAAAAAGAATTTATGTCTTTGGAACAAGGTGGTTATAATAGTGGTTGTTTATGAGGCCAACTTCCATCTTTGTCTAGATATGGTACTCAATTGGTGACTACGGATGAGGAAAGGATCCAATTATTTATTAGCGGACTTAATTTTGAGTTTCAAGTATTATATGTTTGTATGACTTCTGTAGGGAGGATCTTTAATGAGGTAACCGACTATGCTAAGACAGTGGAGGTGGTGAGGCGAGACAGCCAGGCTAAGGCATTGGCAAAAAGGGCCAAGAACTCAGGTAACTTTCAAGGTTCTTATTCCAGAGGTTTATGTATGCCAACATTGGAAGTCAAGCCAATTCAACTTGCTATGCCCACCTTTATAGGTAATTACTCGATAACTATGAATTATAATTTGATTTAGGATGGCCAGGGAGTTCTACCTTTAATGGGAATCAGACCCTCTTTTATTCGTACTTGTTACAATTGCAGAGAGCCTAGGCATATAAGAAGAGATTGTCCCCACCCACATGCATTTGAGTCTGCACATCAACAGAGTAAATTAGAGAAAATAAGTGGTAGCAATGGGAAATGGTAATAATGTTCAAGCGCGTCTATAAGGTTGAGGAGGAGGTAATCAACAAGGCTGTGGAGGTAGAGGAAATGGTAAATCATGGAGAAGTAAAATGCAACAAGGCAGGAAAGTGGTTCGTCAATATAATATTGCTCAATGTTATGCTTTTCGGGGAAAGAATGAGGCCGAGGTGTCTAACGTAGTGATCGTATGTACTATTCCTGTCTGTGAATGGATGGATAATATGTTATTTCATCCGGGTTCTACTTATTCATATGTATATGTGCAATTTGCCTCAGAATATGCTATTATTTGAAATTTAGTTAATGCCCCTATCCATGTTTCTATCCCAGTTTGAGAGTTAATCATAGCCACCTATGTCTATCGTGTTTGTCCTATTCTTTTAATGGGTTTTAAGACTTGAGATGATTTGGTAATTTTGGATATGAATGACTTTGATATTATATTAGGCATGAATTTGTTGTCCCCTTATTACGTTGTGTTAAATGTAAAACTAAGTTTGTAACTCTAGCAATTCTTGGAAGGGAAAAGTTAGAGCGGGACGGGATGTACAAGCCTAAGCGAGCTATGATCATACCCTCCATTCTGGCTAGGAAACAGGTAGGGCAGGGTTGTTTAGATTATTTGGCTCATATTAGGGATGTTGAGGTTGAGACTCAATCTATTGAGTCTGTTCATGTGGTATTAGAATTTAGAGAAGTGTTCCTTACTGATTTTCTTGACATGCCTCCCGGTAGAGATATACATTTTTGCATTGCTTTGGAACCCGATACTTATCCCATTTCTATCTATCAATATCACAAGGCTCCCGCAGAAGCTTAATGATCAAACACAAGAGCTTCTTGATAAGAGTTCTATTTATCCTAGTGCTTTCCCATGGGGTGCACTAGTTTACATTGTTAAGAAAAAGGATGGTAGTGTGATCATGTGTTTGATTACCAACAATTAAATAGGTTCACCATTCGAAATAAGTATCCCTTGCCTCGAATAGATGATCTCTTTGACCAATTGTAAGGTGCATAAGTTTTTCTTCAAGATTCAACTAAGGTTTGACTAACAACAGTTGAAAATTAGGCCCAAGGATGTGCTCAAGACGACGTTTAGAACTTGTTATGGGCATTAAGAGTTTCTAGTTATGTCATTTTGTTTGACTAATGCGCTTGTAGCCTTCAAGATTCTAATGAATGGGTTGTTCAAACCATTTCTTGATTCGTCGTGAATGTCATTATTGATGAAACTTTGGTCTATTCGATAGTGATGCAGAGCATGTTGACCATCTTCGTATTTTTCTTGGTGTTCTTGGGAAACAAATGCTATACGCTAAATTTTTGAAGTGTGAATTTTGCTTGACTTTTCTTGAGTTTTTGTGATAAGTATTTTCGAAGGAAGGGGTAATGGTAGATCCTCCAAAGATTAAGGAGGTTAAGAATCATATTTGGCCTAGATTTATAACAAAAGGTAGGAGTTTTTGTGGATCTCGCTAGCTACTATCTTTGATTTATGAAGATTTTTTTTTCTATTGCCACTCACTTGACTAATTTTAACAAAAAAGGAGATACAGTTTGAATGGACTAAAAAATGTGAGGATAGCTTCCAAAAGCTCAACACTGTTTTGACCACTGCACCCATCCTAGCATTACCGTTTTAAGGTAAAGATTTTATCGTTTATTGTGATGATTCACATTTTTGTTTGGTTGTTGTGTTGATGAAGGATAAGAATGTTATAGCCTATGCCTCGCAGAAATCGAAGGTGCATGAAAGGAATTATCCAACACATTATTTGGAGTAGACAGTGGTGATGTTTGCTTTGAAGATCTGGCGGCATTACCTCTGTGGTGTTAATTGTGAGGTGTTTATTGATCATCACAGTTTGCAACATGTGTTTACTCACAATAAACTGAATTTTTATGCACTGGAGGTTGATGGAATTACTCAAGGATTATGATGTCACCAGCCAATACCATCCGAGTAAGGCTAATGTGGTGATAGACACTTTGAGACGAAATATGGTGAGTATGGGTAGTCTAGCTTGATTCAGTGTAACCAAGCGACCTTTGGCTAAAGAATTTCAGACCTTAGGGGTCTTAATTCATGTAATTGGGCATCAAAGAGGTTGGGTGTTAGATTGTATTGAAACAAGAGCCATGTTCATTGGGGATCTAAAGGCCAAACAAATTTAGGACACAAGACACCACTCTTGATGCAGAGGGTGTGCTCAATTTTAAAGAAATAATTTTTGTTCCTCGAGTTGATGACTTGATTAAAATATTGTTGACAGAATCTCATGGTTCGTGTGATATTAATTTGGGTGTGACCAAGAAGTACTAAGACTTGAAGAGAATTTATTGGTGGTCGGTCATGAATAAGGATATAGCAGAGTGTGTAGCTAAGTGTCAAAATTATAAAGAAGTAAGGTATGAACGTCAAAGGCCTACAAGCTTGCTTCAAAGAATGCCCATTCTGGAATGGAAGTGGGAAAGAATATCCATGGATTTGGTTTTTGGTCTTCCCAAGACTATGGGAAGTTTTATTCCACTTGGGTTGTGGTTATAAATTGACTAAGTCATTCCATTTTATTATTGTACTAGTAGATTAGAATGCTTAGCAATTGGCTAAAGTTTATGTTAAAGATATAGTGAGGTTTCATGAGGTGCCCCTCTCATCATCTTAGTCTGTGGTACCCAATTCACATCCAAGTTTGGAGGAAATTACATGAAGAAAATGGGTACATAACTCACTTTTAGTACAATCTTTCATCCACAGACAAGACAGACAGCGCGAGAAGAATATTCAAGTGATAGAAGTCATGTTGAGAACATGTGTAATTGATTATGGAGGGCATTGGAATAAGTTGTTTTCTTTGTGTGAATTTTCCTACAATAACATTTCTCACTAATATGGCAGATATTTGAGGCAATCTATGAAGGGAGAAAGAGTACACAACGGGTGCTGGATAAATTGATATATATTGTAACGATTGGTTTCCCTTGTCATAGAAAAGACAACAGAGAAAAAGTTTAGATCAGAAAATGTTTTTGTAATAACTTCGAATTTCCAAACCTAGTCCATATTTGAAAGGAATCGGGGGCATTAAGGCAAAGAGAAATCTGGTAACAATAGGGGGGATTAATTATGTTTTTGATTACGTGAGTAGATAGGTAACTCGTTATGTAATCTGTATGACTTTATGAAATTTAATTCGGGCGAGTAGTACTCCCGAGATCGATCCTAGCGTGAGTGATATTTTCTGAGCGACGTTGGAAAAAGTGTGTTCTGAAATGGGGGTATTGAAAGTATTAAAATATCTTACTGGTTTCGAAAACCACTTTGGCGCGATTTATGTCGCAAGAGTGAGGCTGTTGTAGCATGATGTGGGTGTCGTTTTAGCGGACAAGACGTTACTTAAGTCATAAAATAAACTCCAAAATGTCTTTATTGTGCACCTTTCGACTTTGAGAGCTACGGAATGACCCCATACGACTTCTTGACCAGTTTTCAGTTTCTTGAGGCTAAAGGTAAACTTTTCACTCCCCGAATCTATTATTCAATCGGTAGAACATAATAGAATGGATAACTATTGATGGGGAGGGTTTTGATCCTGATTTTATGATGGAATCAACCCTATTTTGGATACTTCATACCATGGGATGATCTAGGGTTCACAAATTTGTTAGTAATTTGGGTAATTAGTGATTATTTATAGATTTCTATATTGTATTGATTGTTTATAGACCAAGAACAAGCAAAAAAAATTCGGAAAGTAAAGGACCAAGATTCTTCGGTCTTCAAGCTTGTTTTGAGGTAGGTGATGGTTGTGATTCAATGATGGTGTGATCTATGTTTTTTTTGCTTCATTATGATACATATTTGTATGTGAATGTTGCATTATTGATCACACTTGTTGTAAATGAGATAAACGAATGACTATATTTCATGAATCACTTCTTTACTGTATGACTTCATAATTTACTTATGATTGTGATTGTTGTGTGTTGAAGGGATCAGTTTCCACATTCCGGCATAAATATGGGATCGATTTCCATGTTATGGCATTACTACGGGATCGTGTACCATGTTCCGGTATGCTAAAACTTTGGGTTTGGGTTCCATGAGAGGAAAACTACTTGACATAATTATATATCTTGAGAATTGTGAATTTGTATGTTGCTAATAAATATTGATGATATTGTATATGTTCGGTATATGCATGTGTTTAGAATGTTGCTTGACTTGCTTATGTTACACTTATTGGGATAGTCGTGTGATCCGACCAGTACAATGTGGTTGTGTACTAATATTACACTTTATGGAAACTTGAGGTTGCTATTGACAGACCTCGTCTAGAAGATCGGTGATCTCGTTCGAATTCAAGGGTAGCCAATTCTTCTAGGATGCCATGAGTTCTCCTTTCTTATATGTCCACACTTTGGATTTAGACTTTATAGTTATCAATAGCTCATTATTTTGGTTAGTATCGATTTTCTCTTAGACTTTTGTTCATTTTTTTGGATGTTTTGGTACATTGACTTTAAATTTCTAGGCATATCTTCCGTACTGTTAGTTTATAATTATTAGATTTTGTTAGAGCTAATGAGAACTCTATTTATTTCCTTAGCATTTAACTTACTTCCATGACTTAAAATGCCTTAGTTTATGCTTTAGTTGCTTGGTTTGGGTTGTGGTAGTGGTTCTCCCACAAGAGAGTTAGTGTAGGTTCCAATCATGATGGTCAAGGTCGTAAAATGGCTCAAATCTATTTGCCCAATTTTTGCATCGAAAGAGAGCATAATTGAGAGTATTGGGTTGTTTAATTCTGCACATAGTTGAGACAGAAAAGATATTTTATGATATCGAAAGAAGATTAGTGTCATTCAAGATGATATAGTATATCAATGAGTTTTCGATACTATAGAGAAACACAATTACCTCAATGTCACATTAATTCCCAATCCACGCATCCCTAGATTAAGTTTTACTTATTTAAATTTCTAAAATTTTAATATAATTGTGAATATTGATAAGAAAACTCTTTTCGTAAATTTGGTGGAAATATCCACCAATTGTTGTTGTTGGTACAAATGAATTAATTTACATTCTAATTTTCGTGATAAAATTTTTTGCACTATATAACTCTTGTGGTATTGGACTCCTACTCTTAGTTGGGTACTTTTTATTTTCTACGACAACTTAATCATTGGATTTGTTTTGGAGATTAATTTGAGAACTATCACACGGTTAGCTCGAGAATATCGTGTTTGGTGTTGGATGACCTTTCATGCGGTTTCTCATGATTCAAGTCTCGTTTTTAGCCTTCTAGTGGAACTTGGATAAAATAGAACTTTGGTGTAGGAACCAGTGATAGCGTGTTTTAGTTAGTTGTATAGTCATTTGACTTGAGTGCCTTCATTGGACGCCAACACTGGCTTTAAATGTCTTACAGACATATTTTTGTGGTACTTTCTCAAACATGCATCGTTATATTAATTATTCATAATAAAATGCTTGTTACTCTAATTTTATTCTCAGTTGGTTTTTTCAAGTGTTGGACCACCTTGAACTCTTGATTTATAATCTTTTGATATTACAAGGCGTCTGAGATGTACTCCTTTCCTCCATAAGATAATTGAGGCATCAGGGATGCACTCAATTTTTTCTTGATTAGCCGCGCATCGAATCCCTTTCTTGCATTATTTTTGATGCTTTGAGATCTTTTTAATGGGTCGACATGGGTCACTCTTACTTTTTTACCGGCTTACGCCTCTAGGAGTCGACTATCTGACTGGGTGACTTTAATATATTGAGATTATTTTTGAAGTCTACACGTCCTCGAGTAACTCTTACTAGTTAGGTTTGCAGTTGAATGACTAGCTCGGCAACTTAGAATGGTTGTCTCCCTTTCTAGATGGGTAGGAGTTGACTGTGGTTGTGGTTACTTTGTCTGAAGCTCGAGTTTCATTTCTTAGGTTTGTATTTTTGGCCCTTCTCTAATGGTCTTATTACATCCTCTACACTCATATGAATTACCTGTCACCATATATTAGTTGTTTTTGTACCCTCTAATTATGAAGTCGGTTGTGTTATGTTTGTTGTTTTTACCTTCCAAGATTATGGCGTTTGGTTAGGTTATTGTTTCACTATGTTTTGTTCTTTGTTATTGTTTTATTATTAGCTGAAAAATTTAGATTTAGAATTGTTGTCATGGTTCATCTTGACCCTGGATAGTTAATTTGGTATCTTTGTTTCTTGTGAAGAAGATATTGGTTTGCGCTTACCTTCTGAATCATGTCTTTGTTCTTTATTACATGTCTAACTTAGTATCTCCTATTTAATTACTTGTGCTTTTCTCTTATTATTACTTGTTATTTATGCTTGTGTTAATCGTGATCTCACTTGGTCGATGCCTACTAAGTGCCATTTTTTGTACTGATACTACACTTTTTCCCATGCAGATCAGAGTTTGAGGTATCACTATTGATTGGAGTCACTTGGAGTTTTGGAGACTAGGTGAGGTCTAGGTGCCCGGAGCTATTAGTTTCTATTGGTTTTGGCTAAGCTTAGTTTTAATATTGCATACAGAGAACCTATAATTATTTTGTTTTCATAAAAGCCTTGTACTGCTATTTTGGATTAAATGCTCTATTATCGACTTATGTCAGGTCATGGGATGGTTCGTATATTGTTTTATGTTGATTATCCTATGCTTTTTACTTCTTGTTTTTGAGTTCGCTTGGTAGTCTATTTATTATGACTATGGGCTAAGGGTTATGCTTACCTTGTGGTGGGGTATAGTTGTCATCATGACCTGAGAAATTAGGTCATGACATGATACATACACTCAATCTTGAAGGGTTGTAATGATCTCAACCTCATCCATAAAAGTGCAACCACATGAATATTAGTAGCAGGTGTAAAAATTGGTTTTTGTCTCTTGAGTTATCTAGTTGGTTATGGCTTGTTATAGTTTTTTAATGATGAATTAAGTTGACTAATACTAATGTTTTTCACAATAGATACATTATTTTTGACCCACCCTCAGTTTCAACCCATTTTTAGATTTAAATATCTATTTTAAATGTAATTTTTAAGTAGTTTTAGTAGATTTTTACGTGAGAAAATTGATACACAAAATAGACGTTTTCTAAATACTACTTTTTTCTTATTTGCTAGGAAAATATAACTTCTAAAAATATGTTGTTTAATATTAAGTTAGTATTTAATTTTTGTTATTTTTAAAAGAAAAAAATCAAAAGATTTGATCAACCCGCAATTTATTTTCTATCATATCCCAAATGTGTAAGGGCATTTTAGGATGATTTGGCAGAATAAATGGATAACATTAACCTAAACCTAATCTATAAAATCTAATGATGAAGGGACTGGAGAAAATGAGGAGTAGCCGCAACTAGCCTAACAAAACAAATTTCAGCCTCAATTCACATTCTCCATTGATATTTTACCATTACATAGCCATCTAGAAATCAAATACACCATTTTTAAATGTCATGAAAACAATCATTCAGACCCAATTCACCTAAAAACTAAGAAAACACCACAACAAATCTTGTAGCTTAGGATCTAAACGGAGGTCAAGTTGGTAAAGTGGTTTGGTTAAGCTCCAACCAACATCCTGTTTGATTTTCAAGCTTAACTGGTGATTTTGTATTATAATGCAACACTTTGAGATTTTTATCAATACAATGAAGAAAAATTACTCCATCAAGGTTCTTTCTCACCTTTTTTATTCAATTTTTATCCATCTGTTTTAGTTGTTTTCATAAATAGTAATATAGCTATGCCCATTTGTTTGTTTTAGCTGATGTTAATGTTGCAAGAATCATTCTTGAATTGCAATTGTTTATACTATTATGTTTTCTTTTTGTATTTTTGCATCTCATCACATGAATTCCCTTTTTATTGATTTATTTTGTGCTATTAACTAATGTTGGATATGAACTTCTTCAAATTTGTTAGAGTATATATGTGCTTCAGTTTGATATTATCTTTGTCTGTTATTTATTATGGATAGCTAAAGAGGAATAAAAGTGTCATTTAGTGGTAATAGATTACTTTTAAATATTGCCGCAAAATATTTTGCGATAATTAAGTTAATGACATTGCAACTACAATCACTAGTTTATTTAATGACATTCGTACTAAGTGTTTGTTATAAATACTCATATTAATTATTTCCACTAAATATAATATTTGTTTTATTATATTATTGGTACTACATTCTTTATTTTTTGTATTGTAAAAAGATAGGTTCTTGTCAAATCTTACACACCAAGGAATATATATAGGCCAAAACGCATATTTTTCATTCAAATAAAAATGTATAGAATCTTTCTTTTGTAAGAGAAACCGGAAACAAAGATTAAATTACGAAAATAAAGCAACTCTATGTTCCAAGGAAAAAAGATTGAACTTTACAAGACAAGTAATCACTAATATTGGTGAAAGAGGAAAAGGGAAACTTTTTTAAACAATAAGAACGACATCAAAACCATAAAATGTGCGTATAAGATATGACAAAGGAATTAATACAAAATACTAGATATATCCTTGGAGATACTTTTAACTTTTCCATTTTAAAATAAGAGATAATTCGTACATACAAAGGGTGTAAACTAAATAAAAAAATGAAATTCGGAACATATTGAATCATTAGAGTAACAAAACCTCTTCATATCCCATCAACATCTTTCGAGTGAACGAGAGTCATTATCATATTTAGGCATACAATAAAAGTCCACTGTTACCACTCTTGTATTGGTTTCCCTTTGCATTTCTGATTACCTTTCCTCAAATTTAATCGTGCTTAATTAAAACTTCATCTCCATGTATCTGATGCACTATGCTTCTTTCGCATATCTATAGAATGAAAAAAGAAACATGAAGCGTAGAGAGATGAAGATAATGTTTGAACCAAGCAAGAAGAAGCTTGAGGAAAGGTAATCAAAGGAAAGGAAAACAAATAGAAGGATCATAATGGTGGACTTTCATCGTATGCCAAACTTGCTTATGACTTTTTAGCTCTAATAAGGTGCTACTTTGATACAAAGAGATTTTGATATTCTCATAATTTACTCTATTATACATTTTATGTTTTTATTTACTATATTTAAGAAAGTACTACTATAGTATAGAAATGTTAAATATAGTTCCAGGGATCAATCAAGTAATTTGCATTCATTCATTTCTCACATTTTATATATAGATTTTGGTTCCTCTTGACACCAGAAAGGGTCATTTTACCTATTTCAATTCTATATGTATTTTACTTGTCTCTTGAAATTCCATCCTTTTTTGGGAACTCAAGTCTCTTTACCCTTTTAATTTTCTAATATTCCTAAAAAGCTTTATATATGGTGAATTGGTAAGATTATAATGAAAAAATATGGGTTTTGTCTTGAACATCCTCTTGCATATGTAAGATCGGACAATAATAAATCTTCTTAGTCCTTTTTAGGTAACAACATTTTGTATTTGTAAACAATATAAAATCATAACACACCATATCCAACTAGTTATCTGAAGAGCGCAAAAACAATCTTTTGTTCTTTAACGACCTGTTTAGTCGTTTTAAGCAGCAGATTTTATTTCTGGAAAAACTGTCTGAGTCGACGGACTCCACGACGAACCGTCATTGGCACGACGGGCCGTCGAGAGGGTCTCGTTCCAAAACACTTAGAATTCTGAAATTTGGGTACTGAAATAGACTCTCTGAACTTCGTGACGACATGGCAGGACGGACCGTCGTGGGCACGACGGACCGTCACAGACTTTTCAAGGAAATTGAGTCTCTGAACTTTGTGACGGAAGAAGCAGGACGGACCGTCGCAGGCACAACGGGCCGTCACAGGCTGCGTAATTACAGGCTGGGTCGGATTTCTGTTAAGTAATTTAAGGGGCGTTTTGGACTATTCCTGCTTTAATTATAAAGTTAGTGGGTTAATGTTAATAGTTTAATTACTTGGGGGTTAAAAGAGATAACCTTGAGTTAATTAGTGGGTTAATTCCTCATCTTTTATACTTAATTATATGCTAATTAGGGTAAAAGAAAGAGGGTTTGAATAAGAAAAATAGAAAGAACAAAGAGAGGAAGAAACGAACGATCAAGAGAGAGAGAAAACGAAGAAGAACGAAGCTTTGGGAAAGTAGATTGCTTGATCGCAATTCTTCGGTGGAGGTAGGTTATGGTTTATGCTATTCGTAGTAAACTCTTTATAGCGAATGATATGTATTGGGTAGTATTGTAAACCCTTCTATATGCTTAATTGTATGCTTGTATGAATGTGATTATATAATTGTGATAAAATAAGCATGATGAAGCTATTGAATCCCAAATCTTGAAAACCCCTTGTTAATGATGATGCCGTGGTATAAAAGAAGGCTTGATGAACTAAAGTAATGGGGTTGATGATGCCTTGGTATAAAAGAAGGATTCATGAATTAATAGAATGAGATTAGGGGAGCAGGTGTCACGAACCGACACGTAGTATTAGGGGGACCGAGTGTCACAAACCGACACGTAGAATTAGGGGATCGGGTGTCACGAACCGACACGTAGAATTAGGGGATCGG
>NC_028639.1:25716566-25723588 GCF_001406875.1 Solanum pennellii
TTGAGATTCCGGCATGGACTAGCTTTTTACTTATTTTAGTTTCTTAGATACTCTTAGATTAGTAATTTGAGGATAGATGTTCTTGTGGTGATGACTTCCAGGTTTTGGGAATAAATAGTATTGAGTTTTTATAAGTTATTTAATCGTTTTTCATTAATGAGTTTTTAAGTCTTCCGCATTATATTTTGCTATTTATGCTTGAAATGTTGGGGATTAGATTGGTTGATTCGCTCACATAGTAGGATAAGTGTGGGTGCCAGTCGCGGCCCGTTTTGGGTCGTGATAGTAATATTCATGTGGTTGTAATTTTATAGATATGATTTATAGTTGAGTTAAAACCTTAATGATACCTAAAAATAACTCCACGAGAAGATAGATTTCAAAATAGGAAAATATTACAAGCACACAAATATGTTTTATAGGAATAACCATTTTCAAAGATCATATTGAATTTTCTATTCATGGCTGCCTCTAGTGGTATTCTAAATGAACTACGGAATTTGCATGAATGTCTACCGTATTATATCTAGGTATTAGAGTTATGAGATAATCTGGTTTTTGAGTTTTGTAGGTTTGGACGATACCAAATCATCTTGATCTCGAAAAACAAGTACTCATACAATTTGATTGACAAAAATTGTATTCATGTTTTCAAAAAGTAATTATATTAAGCATTACAAAATCATGAACTGCATGACTTGATACACAATTGCAGACTACAACAAAAATAATTTGTAGCGGTTATAAATATTAACATTAATAAAGAGGGATAAAGGTTTCACCCATATTAGTTAACTGTAATTAGAACCAATGTTTCTAAAGACTTTAGGGACATATACAAATAATGCTAACTCCTGCTAGAAATATATATTTAACAACAATTAAGAATTAATTACCGCTAATGATCTTTTTTGATATAGTAGCAATGGGGCTGTCGACAAACTAGTTTAGAAAAATTATCAAATTTTGTTTTGTATAGAGGGGTTATTATATGATAGTAATATAAAATACAAAATTCATTGAGTTTTGAGAAAATCTTTCTCTATGTCATCTATTAAAATTTGGCCTTTTTAATGTCATTGCCGATCAACAAAGTGTCCAGATATTCATCCCATTATTTTTTGAAGAAACACAGACCTGATTTTCACATATCATTTTGTACACATGGCCAACACTGGTACGACCGCATCTGTCATGCCCCGAGCCTACACTCTGGGCGGGGTTGGTACTCTAGAGCCATTGTTGGCCCCAAGAGGACCGTTGGCTTGAGTTACTTACTCAGCAGAAGACTTTAATGTTTTAAATAACCTCAAATAAAGAACTTATGAAAAATCTTAGAATGTCTTTAAATAAAGCATTCAAATTAGCCAAAATGGCTAATCAACTCTCATAGTAAAACATGTGAAATACAAAGCTAAAAGAATCATAACTAAATGGATGACTATTTACGAAGCCTCTAAAACAATTTAGATGGATGTTGGTACAAGCCCCACAACATCCTAATGAATTGAAGATAAAACTGAAAGCAATAAAAGGATTCCTCTAGAATGCAAAGAGATTCACCAGACTTTGCACTACTCAGTAGATCAACGATATCCCTAAATACTGATCCTAGTTACCTGTGTCTGTGTCATAAGAAGATGCAGGCCAACTGACATCAGTACATTGAATATAGGAGTATGCGAGTTTGAATGATAAGTATAACATATGATTGAAAGGAATATAAAGAACTTACATTCTAAACGGAACTCATTTCAATGTAAAACATTTTAAAACAAGTGCAATATAAAGAAAAGTTGTTTAAAACATGATGTCAACAATGTATGTATGAAAAGATACAATATAACTCTGAAATATATGTCAAAATACAAATAAATTGTGTATAGAAAATTCACTTACTTTTGTGGAAGTTTCTCTAACCAATAACCATCACGTAAGACTTACACTGACGATACAATATTTGCCTTGCTAAGGCCTTCCTATACCTTGCCATAATTTTAGAACCTGAACTACTTGTTGACATCCTTTGAGTGGAAGTAACATCGCGATGACTAAATTAAAATAGAATTAGTTAAAAGAATTTTAAAACAGATAAAAGGGATTGAAGGAAAAAGGGAGTCACCACCTAATTTTTTAGGAAAATTAAGAAACCAGTGAACTTAAAAGAATGTCTACGAAACCAATTGATTCTATGTAAGAGGTTAATGTTATTTCGAAGGAAAGGGTTTAGGAACCCTTCGAAATTCACAGTTGTGGTTCCCCGCTGAGTTCATTTTTTCAAATTGGGAGGAAACCAAAATAATATACAAATATCATAGCACATGTGATGTACGCATAAAATAAAATAAAACAACTAATATAAGAAACGACTTAAGGTTTGTCTAACATTGATATATACAAAATAATAAATCAATGTATAATTCGAACTTAATTCAAATAGCTTCAACGTGAAGCACCTCCTGCTACCGACAAAGACACTTAGTAAAAGTGTTAGTAATAAATAAATATAAATAAAATTGAATAACTCAAATAACAAATTAAGAATAAAAATCCGTCTTATTAACATGGGAGGACATGGAAATCGACGGTAATTCTTCGTCGGCCATTTCAAAAAAAAATTTGAACATAAACTAAATTTTCGTCTTTTAAAATGGGGAGACCTCAAAATCGACGGAGAGATTTTATCATTATCCATTTAACACTAAGAATAAGATAAAAGAGTACAATATTAAGCAATTATATAACATTGCCTGAACAGTGAGCTAACAAACAAAATACTAACATGATAAGAAAAAACTTTAACAAAAGAGAAATGCACAAAGAACTATAATTACTAATATTTAAAGTGACATAAAAATTCATTAGAATAAATTACAATTATAGGCAAAAAATAATAATTAATCAAACCTTAAACAAACCAAAAAAGAGAAGTTCATAACAATATCAAATAACAAAGATATTAGCTAGCTACTGGAACAATAGTAGTAATAGGAAGACAACTCAAACAAATTTTAACAATTATAATAAATAATGACAAGCAAAGAAAACAAAATATCAATAATAACAACCAAACCTACTAACAAAGGAAGCTTTGTCTTAATCAATAATCCTAACTAGAAGTATTCATTTGAGAAACAAAATATTGCCGGAAAATAACGATGGCCGGAGTTTGAACCACTCCGGCCAGATCTAAAATGCAGAAAACAAATAAAATAAAAATAGCAAAGATAAAATAAATGACTACCTGTGTTTGCTGAAGTGTATTGAAGATGGTGTTTTGGTGGTGTTGCTTGGTCTGGAGGCGTTTTGGGTCTGGTCATAGGAGCTTTGAGCTTCGCCGGAAATGGCAATCTGGTTGGCCGTTGTTCCTCGGAGCTTGAGACATGCTGGACGACTGGATACCTGAAAAAATAAAGGAAAAATCTTGGAAGGGGAGAGGGGAAGGGAACTAATTTCGTTGTCGTGGGGTCGTTTTGGTGTTGCTATTTCTGGTGGTTTTCTGCCAGAAGTGGAGGCGGCTTTGAGGTCTGGAAAAATAGAGAAAACATGGAGGTAGTGATGGTGTGAGCTTGTGGTTTGTGGACTGGTTTGGGGTGGTTTCTGGCGAGATTTGGTTCTTGCCTCGCCAGAAATGGGGTGCAGCTGGTAAATTGTTGTTGTTGGAGAAAAAGAAAAGGGAGAAGATGGAGGTTGTTTGGGGTTGAGTATTTGATTTTTTGGTTGGTTTTAGCTGGAAAACGGGTTGTTTTGGGTTAGGGTTTTGAGGTGGTTGCTGGTCGGAGAAGATGAGAAGGAGTGGTAGTCACTTTGAATTGTTGTGCACTGTTGTGAGATCAGAGTTCACAGTTAGCGGTGGAACTTGAGCCAAGGAGTAGTGAGGAAGGTTGTGGGAGTAGTAATGAGGAAGGTTGTGGGAGGAACTCCGGTGAACTTGTCATCATAAAATAATGATTAATAAAAGAATCAAAAATCATTAAAAATACCTCTAAAATCTTTCCACCATCTAATTTAATGGATAAACTCTTCTTTAAATAGAATTCTATTGTTATACAATGAGCCCAATTTATGGGCTCAAGATTGTGGCCCAAAAATTTGTTGTTTAATAAAAATCTGTGTATGAATTTTTAGACTGTGCAGAATATCAAAATAAATGTTAAAAGATGTGACAGAAAATTAATATTAAAAATACAATAAATGTAACCAATGACATGTAACAAATGTAATTTAACAGATATAATGATTTTATAAAAAATGAACAAATATTTGGACATCACATTGTGAGAAAATAATATAAACAAGACGAACAGATAAAAATTCTAATGCTTTGTGAAAGATGACAATTATTAACAAATTGCATTAAAATGACAAAACATATATTTTGAACTATAAAAATATAAAATACTCAAAAAGTATTAATTTTAGAATTATCGGATCAAAATTTTGAATCAAAACTACTGATTGGATCAACTAGTCTATGCTACATGCACCAAAGGAATCATCTAAAACAAAGTTAAAACGTTTGTGAAAGACTGGTTGAGAACTTTAAACACTCATCTTGACTTAACTCTTGACTTTTTGATTGACTCTTATTTACTATTAACATTCCTTGAATTGAATTATGCGTTCAAGGATTTATGATTTGTAATAGGAAAGATGTCATGATATTTTGGGATGATTTTAGATAGTTAAACATGGGGGGAAAAAATCAAAAACCTATATATGAGGGCGGGTCGGCGACGCGGAGAAACATTTAAATTTTTGTTTGGAAAATAACTTTTGAGACAGAGAGGTTAGTTACCGCTCTGCTATGTGAATTAATTTTTCCCAAAATTGGGAAATGAGTCCCTGACGCAGAGGCAGTGCCAGATTTCGTCTGACATAATTTCTTCTTCATTTTTAAACTCTAAACCCTCTAAACTACATGGGTTCTTTTGCCAAACACTTAGAATCAATTATATGTTCAGAGTACATAAGATTATACTCAAAATCAACCAAAAATTAGGGATTCAGATCAAACAACTCCTCAAAGATCTTAACAAATCAAGAATTTAATAGAACTTCAAGAAACCCATTAAGAACAACATTTATAAGCTTTCAAAAATATAAATTCGCTGACATAAATCATGATTGACACATGGGTGAACATTCATATATCCTTGAATGAGATTAGTCTTACTAGGGTAAGGGTGGTAGCATAGAGTTCATACACCCAACAAGAAAATAAAAAAAAAACTATATGCTCACATATAAAATAAAGAGTACTAAGAGAAGAATTAGTACCTTAGTCTGCACTTTCTCCAGATTCAAAGAGATGTGGATATATGTTCTTTATATCCTCCTTAGCTTCCTAGTATCTTCTTCAACATATTAGTTCATCCAAAGGACTATCACTGCTGCTACCTCTTTTGTTCTTAATTTGAGAACTTGGCGATTTATTATCTGAAGAGGGATCTCTTCATAAGATAAACTATCCTTGATCTCAAAATTTTTCAGTTGGTAAGATCAATGAAGGAACACCCATGCATTTATTCAACATGGAGATGTGAAATACCGGATGAACCACTGCTTACTCTTGTGGTAACTCAAATTATAAGCTACATTGTAAATCCTCTCGGATATTTGGTAAGGTCCAATATACCGAGGACTAAGATTCCATTTTTTCCAAAACATCATAACACCCTTCATGGGTGAAACTTTCAAGTAAACTCAGTCAGCTACTTAAACTATAACTCCCTTCTCCTAATATCAGTGTAGAATTTTTGACGAGTCTATGTCATTTTCAACCTATCCTGAATTACTTTTACATTCTCCATTGTTTGATTAACTAAATCTTGTCCTATCAACACTGCTTCACCAACATTAAAACCATCCAATAGGAGATTGGGATCTTCTCCTACAAAGTGCTTCATAAGGAGTCATTTGGATGCTCCAGTGGTAAGTGAACACGAAGAGAGGTAGGTGATCATCCCAAATCCCTTTGAAATCGAGCACACACACACTCAACATATCCTCCAAGGTCTTAATGGTGCACTCTGCTTTCCAATATGTTTGAGGATAAAAAGTAGTACTAATGTTCACCATTGACCCCAAGCCTTTCTGAAAATTTTGCAGTAAATTGTGCACCTCTATCTGCAATAATGTAAACTGGAACTTCATGAAGTCTCACTACTTTCTGAATATATAACCTAGCATAATCCTCTACTAAATGTGTATTCATTATCGACAGAAAATGGGATGATCTTGTCATTCTATCGACAATCACCCAAATAGAATCATGTTGTCTACGAGACCTTTGCAAGCTTGTGATGAAATCCATATTAATCATCCCCCACTTCAATTCTAGAAGTTCTGTATTCTAACCAAACTACCGGGCCTTTGGTGCTCTATTTTAAATTGTTGGCAATTTGGGAACTTAGAAATAAATTATGCAATACCCCTATTCATACCATTCCACCAATAGTCTTCTCTCAAATCGCGATACTTCTTTCTGGAACCCGAATTAATGGAATATTTGGAGATATATTGTCACGACCCAAAACGGGTCGCGAGTGGCACCCACACTTATCCTACTATGTGAGCGAACCAACCAATCCAAACCCCACCATTTCAACCATAAATAACAAAATATACGATGCGGAAGACTTAAAACTCATTAACGAAATCAATTAAATAACTTCTAAAATTTATCAATCATTATTCCCAAAATCTGGAAGTCATCACCACAAGAACATCTATCCTCAATTTACTAATCTAAGAGTATCTAAGAAGCTAAAATAAGTAAAAATCTAGTCCATGCCGGAATCTCAAGGCATCAAGACATGAAGAGGAAGATTCAGTCCAAGCTAGAAGCAATAGCTCACCCTGAAATCTGGCTTGATGAAGACTGGCTAGAGTTGCGGTTGAGTTGAGGACGATGGCACGTTTGCTGCACTCCACAAATAACAAAGAAAAACAAATACAAGTAGGGGTCAGTACAAAACACGGGTACTGAGTAGGTATCATCGGCCAACTCAAAATAGAAA
>NC_028639.1:25724322-25729434 GCF_001406875.1 Solanum pennellii
TACTACCCAATACATATCATTCGCTATTAAGAGTTTACTATGAAATAGCATAAACCATAACCTACCTCCACCGAAGAATTATGATCAAGCAATCCACTTTCCCAAAGCTGCGTCCTTCTCTCTCTCTCGATCGATCGTTTCTCTCTTTCCCCTTTGTTCTTTCTATTTTTCTTATTCAAAACCCTTCTTCTTTTACCCCACTATTTGTTTCAAGGTTATCTCTTTTAACCCCCCAAGTAATTGAATTATTAACATTAAACCACTAACTTTATAATTATAAGCAGGAATAGTCCAAAACGCCCCTTAAAACATTTAACAGAAATCCGACCCACTCAGGGTTACGCAGCCTGTGACGGCCCGTCGTGCCATTTCGTCGCGAAGTTCAGAGACTCGATCTCAGTACCCAAATTTCTAAATTCTAAGTGTTTTGGAACGAGACCCCCTCGACGGTCCGTCGTGCCCATGACGGTCCGTCGTGGGCTCCGTCGACCCAGACAGTGATTTCCAGAAATTAACTCTGCTGCTCCAAACGACTAAACAGGTCGTTACAATAGATACAAATTTACCCATCGTTCGTCCTCGAACGATCACAAGAAGAAAGACAAGGGCGAAAAGGATTACCTGAATCTGTAAACAGGTGTCGGTATCTTTCTTGCATATCAGCCTCCTTCTCCCAAGTGGACTCTTCAACTGGTCGATTCTTCCATTGAACTTTGATGGATGCAATCTCCCTTGATCTCAACTTGCGAATTTCTCTATCTAGAATGGCAATAGGCTCCTCCTCATAAGACAAATTTTCATCAAGTAGAACCGAATCCCAACGAATGATGTAGTTTCCATCCCCATGGTATCTTTTTAACATAGACACATGAAATACCGGATGCACTCCGGACAGCCCTGGAGGCAAGGCTAACTCATAAGCCACCTCTCCTACTCGCTTAAGTACTTCAAAGGGACCAATATACCTTGGGCTTAGTTTACCCCTTTTACCAAACCGCATCACCCCTTTCATGGGCGAAACCTTCAGCAAGACTTGTTCACCCTCCATGAACTCCAAGTCTCTAACCTTTCGATCTGCATATTCCTTTTGCCTACTTTGAGCCGCTAAAAGCTTTTCTTGAATAGATTTCACCTTCTCTAATGAATCCCTCAAAAGGTCAGTACCCCAAGGTCTAACCTCAAATGCATCAAACCACCCAATGGGAGACCTACATCTCCTCCCATACAATGCTTCAAATGGGGCCATATCAATACTTGAGTGATAGCTATTATTGTATGAAAACTCCGCTAAGGGTAAGAAGCTATCCCAATGGCCACCAAATTCTATCACACATGCACGAAGCATATCCTCCAACACTTGAATCGTTCGCTCAGACTGTCCATCGGTCTGAGGGTGAAATGCAGTACTAAGGTCCAACCTAGTACCTAATTCCGCATGCAATGTTCTCCAAAACTTAGAAGTAAACTGCGTACCTCTATCTGATATGATGGAGAGTGGAACTCCATGCAACCGAACAATCTCTGAGATGTAAAGTTTGGCTAACTTCTCTGCATTGTAAGTCACCTTGACCGGAATGAAGTGAGCAGACTTAGTTAACCTATCCACAATTACCCAAATAGAATCAAACTTACCCAATGTCTTTGGAAGACCAACCACGAAGTCCATTGCAATCCTTTCCCACTTCCATTCAGGAATGGGCATTCTCTGAAGTGTTCCTCCGGGCCTCTGGTGTTCATACTTTACTTGTTGACAATTTGGACATTTGGCAACAAAATCAACAATGTCGCGCTTCATTCTACTCCACCAAAAGTGTTGCTTTAGGTCACGGTACATCTTGGTTGCACCAGGATGTATAGAATATCCGGAACTATGAGCCTCTGTAAGAATAGTGTGGATCAAATCATCAACACGGGGCACACATACCCTTCCCTTAATTCTCAAAACACCTTCCTCATCCATTATTGCTTCTTTAGCCTCTCCTCGCAACACCATATCCCGAATTCGGCTTAGTTTCTCATCATCAAACTGTTTTCCCTTGATCTTGTCAAGAAAAGAAGATCTCGCCTCCACACTGGCCAAAAATCCTCCCTTCTCATTTACTTCTAACCTCATAAAGTTATTAGCCAGAGTCTGAACCTCTCTAGCCAATGGGCGCCTAGAAGCTTGCAAGTGAGCTAAACTACCCATGCTCCCTGCTTTTCTACTTAAGGCGTCTGCCACAACATTAGCCTTTCCTGGGTGATACAAGATGGTGACATCGTAGTCCTTCAGTAGTTCCATCCATCTCCTCTGTCTCAAATTCAAATCTTTCTGAGTAAAGACATACTGTAGGCTACGATGATCCGTATAGACTTCACACTTAACCCCATATAGATAGTGTCTCCATTGCTTTAATGCAAACACTACCGCAGCCAACTCCAAATCGTGGGTCGGATAATTACGTTCATGCACCTTTAATTGCCTCGAAGCATAAGCAATTACATTCTTCTCTTGCATTAGCACTGCACCCAAACCAGAATAGGATGCATCACAATACACAATGAAGTTCTTACCCTCTACTGGCAAGGTAAGGATAGGTGCGGTAGTCAGCAAGGTCTTGAGTTTCTGAAAGCTTTCCTCACATTCATCCGACCATACAAATGGAACATTCTGCTTAGTCAAGTTCGTCAATTGGGAAGCAATAGAAGAGAATCCCTTGACAAATCGACGGTAGTAGCTGGCTAAACCAACAAAGCTCCTTATTTCTGACACATTAGTAGGTCTTACCCAATTTCTCACTGTTTCAATCTTAGAAGGATCCACCATCACTCCATCCTTAGAAACCACGTGCCCCAAGAAGGACACTGAATCTAGCCAAAACTCACACTTGGAGAATTTGGCATAAAGCTTTTTCTCCCTCAACACTTCCAACACAATTCTCAAATGCTCCTCATGTTCCTTCTTACTCTTGGAGTATATCAGTATATCATCAATAAATACGATCACAAAGAGATCCAGATATGGCTTAAAAATCCCGTTCATCAAGCTCATGAAAGCAGCAGGGGCATTCGTAAGACCAAAAGACATTACTACGAATTCGTAATGCCCATACCTGGTTCGAAAAGCAGTCTTTGGCACATCCGTTGCCCGTATTTTCAATTGATGATAACCGGATCTCAAGTCAATCTTAGAGAAGACACAAGCACCTTGTAACTGATCGAACAAGTCATCAATGCGAGGAATGGGATACTTGTTCTTAATAGTTACCTTGTTCAACTGCCGGTAGTCTATGCACATCCGAAAACTCCCATCCTTCTTCTTCACAAATAACACCGGAGCACCCCAAGGGGATGCACTTGGTCTAATGAAACCTTTACTTAACAACTCTTGAAGTTGGGCCTTTAACTCCCTTAACTCTGCTGGAGCCATTCTATAAGGAGGTATGGAAATGGGACGAGTACCCGGCTCCAGATCAATGCAAAAGTCGATATCCCTATCCGGTGGCATACCAGGAAGGTCTGCAGGAAACACATCCAGAAACTCACGGACTATCGAAACCGACTCAATTGAAGGTACTTGGGTAGTATCATCCCTGAGGTGTGCCAAGAAAGCTAAACACCCTTTACTAACCATTCTCTTAGCACGAAGAAAGGAGATGATACGAACTGGAGTGGAAGTGTAGTTACCCTCCCATACTAACGGATCTGTCCCAGGCTTGGCCAACGTTACAGTTTTAGCATTACAATCTAAGATTGCAAAATTTGGAGAAAGCCAAGTCATACCCAGAATTACATCGAAATCAACCATTTCTAAGATAACCAAGTCTACACGAGTATTGCTACCCATAAAAGTCACCAGACAAGACCTATATACCTTTTCGACTATCACAGACTCACCCACCGGAGTAGAAACACGAATAGGCATGTCAAGCAATTCACAATGTAAATTAAGACCAGTAGCAAATGAGGAAGATACATATGAAAATGTGGAGCCAGGATCAAATAATACAGAAGCCATGCAATCACAAACCAAAAGATTACCTGTGATAACAGCATCTGATGTCTCCGCTTCAGACCGCCCAGGGAAAGCGTAACAATGGGCCCTATCACCTGTCTGCCCGTTGCCCCTACCATGTTGTGCTGCAGTAGTTCCCATTTGCCCGTCACCCCGGCCGTTTTGGTGACCACCATTACCTCGGCCACCACGCCCTCCAGAATAACGGCCTCTTCCATGACCACCTCTACCTCTGACTGTTGGGGGTCTGTAACCTTGTTTTGGACAAAACCTCCTAATGTGTCCGATCTCTCCACATCCATAACACTCTCTGGACTCAAGCATAGGTCTCTGTGAGAACGACGAGGTCTGGGGATGACCTCCAGACTCAGAGAAGTGTTGACCGGTCTGCGGTGGACCCCCAACTACGGTCTGCAGTGAAGACTGAATAGGTCGGGCCGGATAACCTCCTGAACCTTGCCCTCTGGAGTAAGAACCATTAACTCACCTCCCTTACGAAACCTTTTTGATGTCGATGCCATGGTGAAGTCATCTGGCTTCACTCCCTCCACCTCTATCACGAAGTCTACCACTTCCTGAAAGGATTTCGCTGTAGCTGCTACCTGTAAGGCTGAAATCCGCAAATCAGACCTCAACCCCTTCACAAAACGGCGAACCCGCTCTTGTGGACTGAAGCAAAGTTGGGTGGCATACCTGGATAATGCACGAAACTTAGCCTCATACGCAGTTACCGTCATTCTGCCTTGCTCTAGGCGCAAGAACTCATCTCTCCTCCTATCCCTCCAAGTCCGGGGTATATACTTCTCCATAAATAAGCTAGAGAATGACGCCCAAGTCATAGGTGGTGTCTGTGCTGGTTGACACTCAACATGTGACCGCCACCACATTTTGGCGTTTCCCTGAAACTGATAGGTTACAAACTCAACGCCAAATCGTTCCACTATGCCCATTTTATGTAGTAACTCATGACAATCAACCAGAAAATCGTAGGCATCCTCAGATTCGGCACCCTTGAAGACTGGAGGTTTCAATTTCAAGAACTTACTGCAAAGTTCATGCTGATCGCTTGTCATTATAGGTCCTGCAGTCAAACGAGGAAACGTGCATATTTCCAGTGT
>NC_028639.1:25731457-25758461 GCF_001406875.1 Solanum pennellii
ATAAACCATAACCTACCTCCACCGAAGAATTGTGATCAAGCAATCCACTTTCCCAAAGCTGCGTCCTTCTCTATCTCTCGATCGATCGTTTCTCTCTTTTCCCTTTGTTCTTTCTATTTATCTTATTCAAAACCCTTCTTCTTTTACCCTAATTAGCATATAATTAAGTATAAAAGATGATAAAATACCCCACTATTTGTTTCAAGGTTATCTCTTTTAGCCCCCCAAGTAATTGAATTATTAACATTAAACCACTAACTTTATAATTATAAGCAGGAATAGTCCAAAACGCCCCTTAAAACATTTAACAGAAATCCGACCCAGTCAGGGTTACGCAGCCTGTGACGGCCCATCGTGCCATTTCGTCGCGAAGTTCAGAGAGTCGATCTCAGTACCCAAATTTCTAAATTCTAAGTGTTTTGGAACGAGACCCCCTCGACAGTCCGTCGTGCCCATGACGGTCCGTCGTGGGATCCGTCGACCCAGACAGTGATTTCCAGAAATTAACTCTGCTGCTCCAAACGACTAAACAGGTCGTTACATATATGTTTCCTCCATGATCCACTCTTGTAATACATCAACCATTGGTACACACAATTTGCCTTGATAACTCAATACACCATCTCCCCCTTATTCAAAATCCATTACTTTTTCCTTATTAACCTTTTCCTTCAATTCAAGCTAAATGGGTTCTTGGTCTTTCTTGCCTTTTACTTATGCACTAATGATGAGTCAAACTCTTTCATCACCACTATTCCTCCTTCTATGGAATCCATTAGTATGACTACCAGGAGTGCAAGTATACACACATCTTTCTCTAACTCTCTCTTTTATTTGTTAACATAGGTGGTACTACCCATAGATAACCTGCTTAAGGCATCAACAACTACATTAGCCTTACATGGGTTATAAAGAATACTCATGGCATAGCCCTTGAGCAATTCTAACCATCTTCTTTTTTTTAGATTAAGCTCTTTCTGAGCGAACACCTATTGTAGGCTCTTGTGATTAGTGTATATATCAACATGGATACCATCAAATAATGATGCCATATCTTCAAAGAATAAAATAGATCAGAAAAGTGTAAGTAAAGGTTGGATAATTCTTCTCACGAACTTTTAATTATATAGAGGCATATGCTATAACTTTGTCATTCTGTATTAACACAGAAGCAAAGACAACTTTAGATGCATCACAATACACAACAAAACATTGAGTACCTTCTGTTAAAGTCAAAACTGGGGCTGTAGTCAACCTCTTTTTCAATTCCTAAAAGTTGTTCTCACAAGTTTCAAACCATTTAATAGCTTGTAAAACCCAAGAAACTCCTAATACATGTAAGAGATGTGGGTTTAGGCCAATTATGCACTGCCTCAACTTTTTGAGTATCAATTTTAATTTCGTCTACCAAAACAATGTTGCTCCGAAGAATGCCATAGACTCAAGAGAAAAGTCACACTTATAGAATTTGCATACAACTATCTATCTTTCAAAGTGCGGAGGGGTATTCTAAGATGACTAGCATGATCTTATTTATTCCTTGAATAGATTAGTATGTCAACAATGAAGTCGATAACAATCTTTTGTAAATAAAGTTTGAATACTATAATCATAAGGTCCATGAATGTTGCAGGCACATTGGTCAAACCAAAGGTCATGACTAAAAACTCATAATGACTATATCGGGTTCTGAAAGCTATTTTTGGAATATGGCATTCTCTCACTCTTTACTTATAGTAGCCAGACCTGATGTCTATTTTTGAAAAAGTAGGTGGACCCTGAAGCTAATCGAAAATATTATCAATTCGTGAAAGATGATATTTGTTCTTGATAGTAACCTTTTTCAACTAACGGTAATCTATACACATCATAAGGGATCCATCCTTCTTTCTCACAAATAAGTCCCGAGCGCCCCAAGGTGACATACTTGGTGGAATAAAACCCTTATATAAGAGATCTTTCAACTACTCCTTATGCTCTTTCAACTTTGTTGGTGCCATTCTGTATGGCGGAATAGATATAGGATGAGTATCTAGAAGAATGTCTATACTAAAGTCTATCTTTCTCTCTAAGAGGAACTCCGTGTAGATCATCTTGAAGGACTTATGGAAACTCTTTTACCATTGTAACTGATTGAATAGGAGGTACCTCAAAACTTTAGTCATTAACTCGGACTAAGTGATAGACACACCCCTTAGAAACTAACTTCCTCGCCTTAATTTAGAAATAAAATGACCCTTAGGCAATGTTGATCTTTTTTTCGTATCTAAGACTGGTTCATTTTAAAGTTGAAACTTGAAAACTCCAGTCCAACAATAAACTGAGGCATAACATGAATGAAGCTAGTCCATACAAAAAATGACAGCGAAATGTACCATATCTAACTAAATTTAATCGGTCAAGTACTCTTGTGTTTGACGAAAATAGGGCGATCATGACACACTATGTTTGCTAGAATAAAATCACCAATAGGCGTATAAAAATGAAGGGTTGAGTAAGTTGCTCATGGATAATATCAAAATTCATAGAAATATGTGGAGTTACAAAAGACAAACTCGCGCCTAGATCTAGAAAAGAATAAACAGTAAAGATAAAGAGTTGGAGCATATAAGTGACAACATCTGGTGACTCCTCTTGCTCCTGGTAATTATTGATAGCATACAAGCGGTTTGTTCCTCCGCCAGTACCGAAAGTTGTCCCTATAGGTGCAGCTCTGTCTAGTGGAACAACAGAAGCAGACTGGGCTCTATTGCCCCCATAACCATTACCTTGCATGTTCATTGTACAATCTCACATGAAATGTCCCGGCCAAACTTGAAAAGGCCATTGGATCCTCACGACGTGTACCTTAGTGATTCCTACCACACTTACCGCAAACATTAGACTTACTACCCCTTTTGTGCCATACTACCTTGAGAATAAGGAGGCTTGGCTCTAAAATTCTTACTATTGTGCTTACTTTTATTCATAGGTGTAGGCGCACTAGAAGATGAAGCAGCAAATCCTTTTTGTTTCTATTGGAAGGATGACCGATTGACATTCCTTTTTTGCTGTGCGGACGAATTCTATGTTTTATCTCTCCTTTTCTTGAACTCATCTCTATCCGTTAGCTTCTCTTCCTCAACCTGCTGCACATACACAATAACCTTGAGATATCCATGTAACCTATAAGCATTGCAGCCTTGACCTCTTTGCTTGATAGACGGGATAAACCAACAACAAACAAACTCATTATATTTCTCATATCCGCAACCATCTCCGGGTCCTAAAAATATATAGTTGGTTGAACTTTAGTCTGTACTCATGAACACTCAAAGAATCTTGCATAATTGTGTGGAACTCTCGTACCTTAGCCTCTTTCAATTCTTGGGAAAGAAATGCCCCAAAAAAGCCACCTCAAAACAAGCCCAACTAGCAGGTGGTGCATCCTCCTCACTACTCTCTTTCTATTGATCAAACCAAGTCCTAGTAACACTCTTCAATTTATATGCTGTTAGTTCATCTCACTCAATTTTGGCAACATGCAAGACGTCAAATACCTTCTTCAGTTCTTTAATAAAATTATCCGGATACTTATGGTGCTCGATCGTGTGCAACTTGGAGGATTCATCATTATGAAATTATGGATCATTGAAGTGTCAACTACTTCCAGTGGATTTCTTCTCTGGTGCCCAACAATGTTTTTCACAACTTGGCTCAACATCTGGATAGCCTCATCAAACTCAGCATTGGTAATTTCTCATAAGGTTGCACTTTAGGTGCATTTGGTAACTCATGTTCCTCAACGTACGTCTAGGAGGGGGACCTCTGTCTGTGCTTCGTGGAGGCATGATCATCTAAAGCACGCGCAAGCACGAATTAGAGAAAAAATTTTTAGAGATCAAGCTCTGACGCATGAAATGAGTGTGAAAGAAGGGAGAAAATTTCCTAAGTATTGTATGCTCCTAATTATGAATATGGCACGTTTTACACCGATAACTAGGACTCTAAAGACACGACTTCATATATTTTTAGGACTCTTGAACTCTGTGTTCTAATATCAAGTTCGTCACGCCCTATCCTTTTATCATGGGTGAGACTGCACTCGAGAACCATTGTTGCCCCAGTCGTACCCTTGAAATGACTTACCTACTCAGCGGAAGATATAAACTTCAGAAATGACCTAAAATAAAAAAACTTATGAAATGTCGTAGAATGTCTTTAAAGAAAGCATTCAAACTAGGCAAAATGGATACTCATGTCTCATCGCAAAACATCTGAAATACAAAGCTAAAAGACTCATAACTAACTGTCTGTATATATATGATGTTGAAACCAAATGGGTATGAGAAATTACATCTTGATTTATGTAATTCAAGAAGAATCAAAGAGACCCACTTCCGAATTGAAAGATATGAAACCCTCTTCTTCTTTAAGTCTTGAAAATCCTCTCAAACATAGAGTAAAAGTATCAAAAATTAATATTCTAGATAGAAATAATAATAATAATGTTTGACTCTAAAAAAACTACAACTCTACTAGTAGTTATAGTTTTTTAGGTCTGTGCTGCAGTGGATCGTTAGGCGGCGTTATTCGGAATCATCGAAAGACACGGTGATCCACCCATTGGTGTAGTTCACCTACTTATGCTACATCCTTCAACATCGTTGTGCTTTGGTCCATTACGTGATATGGTACTGCTTCACGAAGTGGCGACACACCGACTTCTCCTTTCTTCAGCTGATTTGATCCTTCCCTTCAGGGCTCAACATTTGGAATGTCACGACTGGAATCTAGTCTCTAGACGAGACCAACGTCGTTGACCTCTCAGAGGTCGCAGACAAGCCTACATACATCATCCTTACTTCATTTAGGTTAATTTTAGCAGAAAATTTGAACTTTTTGTTTTGTAATATGCATGTAAGTCATTCTACTTAAATTCATATACGTTCACCATCAACCATCTAACATTAATAATATCAAATGAAAGAAATAGTTCAATGATGCATTAAATGTATATTCCCAAAATGGCACCAATACAATGTCTGAAATAAAAATGGGAAAGAAACGCTAGTGGAACATACTCCACTAATTCAATACTATAACTAAGCTAGAATAAAATGGGCAAGCATCCTCAAATGCATGAGGGCCTACCATGTCCGGATGAATGCTCCACGTCCCGATGGCTTCAGCGTCGACCTGTAAGCTCTAACGTCCACCTGTGCCTGCACCTAAAAATATACAGTTGTATGGGATTAGTACACACTTGTACTAAGTGTGGGTACATGCAAGCACACACCAAGGACATGCATGAGTAAGAATAGCTCTTTCCTAACAACATGATTTATGAAAAGTCATGTAGTAGAGTTTCCAAATTTGGATTAGGAAAGCTAGTGGACCTGCAAAATTTGGATTAGGAAAGTCATGCCGCGAGAGTAACATGCATCATCATATGTATCATATTGCACACAACACATAACGTCTTACACATAGCACATAACATATTGCATATAGCACATAACATCTTTCATATCATTCGTTCATACGCCATGAGACTTGGGAATCATGGACTTGACATGAAGACTTCCCAAAAATGAGGACTCAACATATGGGACCTCAACTAGGTTGCCTTCTTTAGCAAACACAAAGTATGCTTCATTCAACCATACATACTTCACTTCATACATTCATAAGCTAGTGTAAACACCAGCTATACCTAGGATGTAGTTTAAGACTTTCATCGGGTTCGCTGTGCAATGATCAAGAATGACCTAGTGTCATTACTTATGTCTATCTCACCTCTTTATTATTCTATCCTAAAACCTTTGGTATCATTCATTTCATTATGTGCATCATTTGAGGCGGACCTCGTTCATTGATTGGGAACTTTAACTTTAACAAACATCGATCATGTGAGCATCATGAAATCCAGTGTCTGCCCCTCACCAAAAAGAGGTGGAATCGCCGGCCAAAGTGACCCAAAACATGATAGAATATATAGGGGATTGAACCTTGCTAGATCCCTATTACAGTATAGGTTCAAAGACTAGGATATATAAGGAGATCCATAGCCGGCATGCCGGATAGTCTCATCTCATGAGAGTTGGGTGAACATCCGCCCTTTTCTAAGGAAGGCATCACCGCTCATAGATAGCATATCGGTGCTCAATATAAAGTTTCATTACATTCAATTCATACATAATGGAAGCTGACTTCTAGAATGAGGACATCATATATCATTAGAATATTTCTCATCTCATCATTAGTATTAAGTATGCATTAACTTCAATTCTTCCATTAGAGTGTTCATAGAGACTGGTCTCTTTATTAACTTTACACTCTCATTGGTGAGTACGTTTGATAACATTTACTTAGGCTCATTTGAGATTTCTCTCATCTTTTAAATTAGCCTCTTATCATATTGTCACCTCATTCATTAACTTTAGCACATTTGCTTTTCATAATTACTTACCCCTTTGCATGAATGTTTATTTCATTGTATACCAATGCACTTGGCCATTTAGTGTGTTTCACACTCTTACTTGGGCCTTCTAGGGTTTCATCATTTTGTTACATACTCTTAGGTTGACTTACTTTAAATGTATGCTAGACTTATGGGTCTATACATACAATCCATGAGGCTTCATTCATAGTTCGTTTAAGTGATTCGCATCTTCCTAAGATTATGTGGTACAAGACTTATGCATCTTGTAAGTGTGCCAAGATCTAGATTTCTATCTACATAGGCAACATCATTTTTGAACATTTATTCACGTATGAATTATATATCTATGCGGAATTTGGGAAAGGGAACAAGATTTTGAATCCCTTGGACAACACTTAAATTTTTATTTGTTTCGGTTTGATCCACACGGCTTGGGGACCCAAGATCGAGCCCTAACACCTTCATTTTATTTTTCCTTAATTTCTCTCTTCATTTTTCGTTCATTGGAACTGAGAGGATGTGGGATCGAACCCTTACAACCTCATTTCCTTTTTTTCTTTTCTTTAATTCCTCTCCTTCTTGGCCGAGAGGGTGTGGTTTCGAACCCCCACAGCCCCACATTAATTTTTCTCCTTAAATTCCATTTATTCTGCCTAGAGGTCGTGGGTTCGATTCCCAGATGCCTCAACCTTTTATTTTTCTTTTAACTTTTCCTTAAATCTGACTGAGAGGTGGTGGGTTAGAATCCCACTCCTCTCCTTTCTTATTTTTTTTTTGTACTTCATTTTGGGTCGAATTCACTGGTTCAAATCCCCCCTTGCCACATTCTTTTTAACTTACATTATTTCTATGACTTTTACCATGGTGAGGTCACGGGTTCAATCCTCAATGACCTCACTTATTTTAATTTATTATGCATAACATACTAACCCATTTAGCTTGACCGAAACTCATCAACATATAGCTGGAAATTATGTACGTTTTTCAGCATCCTTTTCATCAACATTACAAGTTTATTCTTAAGGTAATTCACAGATCATGTAGTACATCTTTGGGTGCATTTTCATGGATTCATTTAGCTAATATTTTCCACTCAAATCAGCCACATTATACTTCATATGAACATCATAATTTATGCAAGTTTGTGCACGTGAAATACAATCATAAAACAAGTCATTTTCATGCTTCAATCCGTGTTCAAAGTCATGGCTACACATTCCACACACATAAACACATATTTTTGGAAAACATAGGTTATCATTCGTGCGATTCCAAACACACATTCATGAACATATTCATCACGAAAAAAGATTACATGCCTAATATATACAAGCAAACATACCAACCTACGACCATCAATAGGAGCTAGTGACAGGGACATGCAACAGGGAACAAACCTAGTTTTCGGAATAGATTCATCTGAGTCCTAAGGATATCTTGGGAAAGGTACCAAGAGTAAGAAAATCCATACCTTATTTTGATGTTCAAACCTTGAACTTGCTGCAAAAAGACCTCCTCCAACTCACGTCCAAATCCGAGCTTCAACACCAAACTTCGACGGGAAAACCCTCCCTTTGCCTAAACTTTTTTGATATGTTTTGATTATATTTTTAACATGAATGTTCTTCAAGTATGAAGAACTTTTAGTTGCTGGTAAGTTCTTGTATTTTGGCAGAGAGAACGTTAAAAGAAAGAGGCGTTTTGACGTGAGAGAGAGAGAGAGAGTTAAATGTGAAATGTCGTTTAGCATCGACCTGTAAGCTCTAACGTCCACCTCCAACATCTAAAAATATAGAGTTGTATGGCATTAGTACACACTGGTACTAAGTCTGGGTATATGTAAGCACACACAATGGACATGCATGAATAAGAATATCTCTTTCCTAACAACATGATTTATGGAAAGTCAAGTTAGTAGACTTGCAAAATTTGGATTAGGAAAGTTAGTGGACCTGCCAAATTTTGATTAGGAAAGTCATGCCCATGAGAGTAACATGCATCATCATATGTATAATATTGCACACATGACATAACACCTTACACATAGCACATAACATATGGCATATAGAACATAACATCTGTCATATTATTCGTTCATACGCCATGAGACTTTGGAATTATGGACTTCACATCAAGACTTCCCAAAAATGAGGGCTCAACATATGGGACCTCAACTAGGGAGCCTTCTTTAGCAAACACAGAATCTGCTTCATTCATTTATATGTACTTCACTTCATACATTCATAAGCTAGTATAAACACCAGCTATACCTAGGATGTAGTTTAAAACTTTCATCGGGTTCGCTGTGTAATGATAAAGAATGACCTGGTGTCATTACTTAAGTCTAGCTCACCTCTTGATTATCTTATCCTAACACCTTTGATATTATTCATTTCATTATCTGCATTATTTGAGGCTAGCATTGATTGTGAACATTAACCAATATAGATTATGTGAGCATCATGAAATCCAATGTCTGCCCCACACCGAAAAGAGGTGGAATCACCAGCCAAAGTGACCCAAAACATGGTAGCGTATATAGGGGATTGAACCCTGCTAGATCCCTATATTGGCAGTATAGGTTCAAAGACTAGGATATATAAGGAGACCCATACCCAGCATGCTAGACAGTCTCATCTCATGAAAGTTACATGAACCTCCACCCTTCCCAAAGGAAGGCATCACCTCTCATAGCTAGCCTATCGGTTCACAGTATATAGTTCCATTAGATTCAACTCATACATAATGGAAGCTTCCTTCTAGTATGAGGACATCATAGCTCATTAGATGATTTCTCATCTCATCTTTAGTATTAAGAATGCATTAACTTCAATACTTTCATTAGAGTGTTCATAGAGACTGGTCTCTTTATTAACTTTACAGTCTCATAGGTGAATACGTTTTGGTAACATTTACTCAGGCTCATTTGAGATTTCTCTTATCTTTCACATTAGCCTCTTATCATATTGTCACCTCATTCATTAACTTTAGCACATTTGCTTTTCATAATTACTCACCCCTTTACGTGAATGTTCATTTCATAGTATGCCAATGCACTTGGCCATTTAGTGCGTTTCATACTCTTACTTGACCCTTCTAGGGTTTCATAATTTCGTTACATACATTTTAGGTTCACTTACTTTAAACGTATGCTAGACATATTGGTCTATACATACAAGACATGAGGGTTCATTCATAGTTCGTTTAAGTGATTCATATCTTCCTAAGATTATGTGGTACAAGACTCATGCATCTTGTAGATGTGACAAGATCTTGATTTCGATCTATATAGGAAACATCATTTTTAAACATTTATTCACGTATGAATTATATATCAATGCGGAATTTGGGCAAGGGAACCCGATTTGAATCCCTTGGACAACACTTAAAGTTTTATTTGTTTCGGTTTGATCCGCACGGCTTGGGGACCCAAGATCGAGCCCTAACACCTTCATTTTATTTTTCCTTAATTTCTCTCTTCATTTTTCATTCATTGGAACTGAGAGGATGTGGGATCGAACCCTTACAACCTCTTTTCCTTTTTTTCTTTTCTTTAATTGCTCTCCTTCTTGGCCGAGAGGGTGTGGTTTCGAACCCCCACAACCCCACTTTAATTTTTCTCCTTAAATTCCATTCATTCTTCTAAAGGTCGTGGGTTCGATTCCCACATGCCTCAACCTTTTATTTTTCTTTTAAATTTTCCTTAAATCTAACTGAGAGGTGGTGGGTTAGAATCCCACTGCTCTCATTTCTCATTTTTTTTGTATTTTATTTTCGGTCGAGGTCACTGGTTCAAATCCCCCTTACCACATTCTTTTTAAATTACATTATTTCTATGATTGTTACCATGTTGAGGTCACGGGTTCAACATATAGCTGAAAATTATGTACGTTTTTCAGCATCCTTTTCATCAACATTACACTTTAGTTCTTAGGGAAATTCATGGATCATGTAGTACATCTTTAGTGCATTTTCATGGATTCATTTAGCTAATAGTTTCCACACAAATCAGCAACATTATACTTCATATGAACATCACGATTTATGCAAGTTTGTGCACGTGAAATACAACCATAAAATAAGTCATTTTCATGCTTCAGTCCGTGTTCAAAGTAAAGGCTACACATTGCACACACATAAACACATATTTTCGGAAAACATAGGTTATCATTCATACAATTTCAAACAAACATTCATGAATATAATCATCAGGACTACACATTACATGCCTAATATCTAACAGCAGACATGCCAACCTACAACCATCGATTCAGCTAAGTCATAAGGGTCTCTTGGGAAATATACCAAGAGTAAGAAAACCTATACCTTATTTTGATGCTCTAACCTTGAACTTGCTACCCAAAGACCTCCTCCAACTCACGTCCAAATCCGAGGTTCAACACCAAACTTTGACGGGAAATCCCTCCATTTGCCTAACGTTTTTTGATATGTTTTAATAATATTTTTAACGTGAATGTTCTTCAAGTGTGAAGAACTTTTAGTTTCTTGTTTCAGTTCTTGTATATTGGCAGAGAGAACATGAAAAGAAATAGAGGTTTTGACGTGAGAGAGAGAGAGAGATAAATGTGAAAGGTGGTTTAGGCTTAGGTAAAGACTTAGTCAAACTAGGACTCTTTTAAACCTTCAAAAAAATATGATTTTTCCTTTGTCTTAAATCAGCTAATAATTATTGATTGATTAAATAATTAATTTACCAATTTAATTAAAACATTTTAAATCATTCCTTCCACCTAGGTTCGAACCCAGGTGGAGCAAGACTTCACTCAAAGGGCAATTTTTGGCCCTCTCCCCAAAATGCCACTCCACCTTATTAATTAAATAATTAAACACATATTTTAGGTAATTACGATACTACCCTAGCCTGGAAAAAGACCATTTTAAACCTAGACCCTCCAAACTTAAGATTTCCCCTTTATAAATCTGGTAAAGAATCATCCAGGTAAATCTTCATATTCGGGAGCCCTACATGGCTGGACCCAACCTATCCTAGCTCAACTAACTCCCCAAGTTAGTTGGCTTGGTTGTCACAAGGGTTCAGATGTCTGGTTCTACGCGCATCAATTTGTTTGAACCCTGTCTAATCGTAGGCATTCTAGACACATTAAGAATTACTTAGCATATTCATTTATAGGGTTGTTACATGGACCAAAAGGCAAAGTAGTCCACTGTGGCAATCTCCCAAGTGGACTGCGTGATCCTCAGGCATCTATTTCTTCGTTCTTTTTATATTTTTTGTCCCTTTTTGAAACATAGTGTTAATGCTTTCCTTCAAACTTCAAATACCTGAAACATAAAATATTCATATAATATAAGAATTTGAGGATGTCAGCCCTATATGAGTCCAATCTTTGGACTCATTAACACCCCAAACTTAAATTTTTGCTTGTCCTCAAGTAAAGTTCAAGTTTAGAAGTTGAAAAAAGATGTCTCAGAGGTGCTACAGAAGACTCAATCATGAATGTACACAAAAAGATTCAAATTACTTATGAAAGGATCAATTGTCTACTCAAAGATTCAAGTTGCGATACACCATTACCAAAGATACTCAGGCCCGCATTAGTTGCTTCAAGCGCAAGTTCAAGCTCAACAAAAGCAGTTGAATGACCTCACACAAATGATGATTCCATTTTCATACACAAGGATATAATCAGTTTAAAGTTTAGGAATTAAATAAAACTCTCACTCAAAAAAAGAGGAACACAATGCATTCTTTCACCCATATGTTTGCCCTTATTTTCTAGTCGACATTTTATTTTAGCTTTCACAAGATCAAAAAGGTATTTCTAAGGCTTGTTATGGGGTTTAGTGTAATGGTATGGTTATTTAGGTTCAGTTACTATGATCTCATAAATTTTGGTGCTCACAAAACTTTCTTTCTTCTTCCTTCCTCATAATCGTTACTGCTCATAAGTAATCCTATTAATTACTTCCATCGATCGCTTTGAAACCATATTTACTTTGTACTTTATTCCACATCTTTCTTTTTCATTGTTTTCTCTTTTTCTTTTATTTTTTTCTTTTCTCTCTTTTTTATATGGAGGTTTTCATCTGTTTGCAACACCACGGGTTAAGGGAGACTTTCCTTGCACATCTTTGACTCTTTCCATTTCTTTTAGCCACACTCGTAACATAGTCTTTTGGACTAAGTTGACTATTTCAATCAAACCAATCATTCTTGAGGATTAAGGGCGATTGATCAAGAAGTGTCTTGTCTTTATCAAATATCTACCAAAAAAGGTTAAGGTTAAAAAGGTGTTGAAGAGAGATCACAAACTCACAAGAGAGGTCACAAAAGAGGTGTATATCAAATTGTCTCACACTCTACAAAATTTCCTAAGATCAAATTATGAGAAAGCATTACTTAGTTCACTGGACTAACTAGGAAAATTCTATGTGTTGTCATGCAGGGTTCAAGATAAGCTTATCACACAAGGCATAGGTACTAACCTCAAACAAGACCTTACACTTTTGCTAGTATGAAATGGTCAGTACAAGAAAATCAATTTGATGCATGGCTAGTCACATCGAGAGTCAAAGAGCTCACATATTTTTTATGCAGCTTCCTTTGGTCTAATCTTAGTTGTACCTTCATGTTAGTTCAGATATAAGCACTATTCAAGTAATAAATATTGATTGAAATCGAGACACCAATTTGAAATATTTTGGAAAGGTCAAAATCATTTTACAATTAGAATCAATACAGGATCGATAACTCAAACATCAACAAAAATTAGATAAACACAATTTAAACATAACAACCCAAATAAACACAAAAACATAACTATCAATATTAACACAAAAAAGGTAGACCTCACTCCTCCACGATAAAAAGAATTTTTGTTCAGATGTGAATAAAAGTATCCAAAAGTAAATATATAATAAGTAGAGAGAGAGGTAAACAAAGATCGTGACTCTGCTGTCTCTCCATCTGTCGGGGTCACTATGTCTAGTGCAATGACATGTACCTGGGCATTAGTTCCCAGGATCTCCTCAGACGATATAGTAGTTTCAGATCCACTAGGGGATGTTGTGGTTGTCTCATGCATCGGTGTCTGGGTCGTCTACTTCACAATAGTCTCTACTCGGTATACAAAATTGAAAATTATGCTCTCCTCCACTTCCTTCTTCTGTGTAAGGACCCTAAATATGAAATAAGGTGATTAAAGCCTTAGATGTGACTAAAAAGATTTAAAATAATTTATAGAAGTGTTTTAAATTATGCATACCTTATTTGAAGTTATTTGGAGGTCAAACATCCAAGAATGTCCGAGACATTCGAAAGTTAGCCGTTGAAACGTGCTTGTGTGTTCTAGTGTGCCTTTGTATGTTTTATGTGTTGTTTAATGCTCAAATTTATAGGATACGTTCCTAACATGTAAACGATAGCATTTGAGGTGGAAACTCTTGGGCAAAACACCCCAAGGACCAACCAAAAGGTCCTTGAGGAGGACCCAATCTTGGGCAAACAAGCTGCCCATGGAAGCAACTTTTGTTCCTTGGTGAAATACGTCCGCGTCGCGGACTTGTTCCTCCATATGTCAAAAGGTTGGTCCGCATCGCGGCTTGGTCCTCCATATGTCAAAAGGTTGGTCCGCGTCACAGACACAACGCAGAATCAACTGCCCCGGAAGTTATTTTCAAAAAACTCATGTGGGAACAGCTCCGCGTCGCAAAATTTCTCCCCGATGAAGATTTCAAAATTGAAAGTTGAGTTTGACATGTCTAAAAGTCTAAATAAGTGTGGAGGTGTTTTGATAATATTGGGAAACGGTTATAACTATTTTTATGACTTATTTAGGTCCTTTCCCAAGTCAAAACCCCAACACCCGATAAGAAAATCAAAATCCCAAAAGCTCTCTTCTCTTCCAAATTCTCTCAAACCTCCATTGGAGGGAAAACTCAACGTTCAAGATATGTGGTGGATTTTTTTGGTTTCTTCTCAAATTTATCATGGGTCTTCAATTAAAAAGGTATGGTGATCCTTCATTCTTTGATATCCATTTATCTAAGGTATCAATCAAGCATTTTCAAATGTGATTCAAAGACCAAAATTCTCAATTTTCAATCTAGCCATGGGTTCTTTCTGGAATTGATTTCAAAAGCATCTTTATTATAAATTGATGATTATTTACTATTTAAAAAATGAATTTCAATCCAATTTCATGAATAACCCATGATCCTCCTAATTTATCAAATTGGTCTATAATGTGGGTCTTGTGATCTTGACGCTATGTTGATTGAATTATGTTTCAATAATGATCAAGGTTTAGGGATTGGGTAAATTAATCTTTGTTCCTCTACTTTCTATAGACTTGATGAAGTAGTGTACGTAATGTGATCTTGAATCCATGATGTATGAAGTATGATTTCTCTTATGTAATGGTACCTTTAGCTATTGTTTTCTACATGTATTGATGCTTAATTATGGGAATTTAGCAATTATGACAAAAGCCAAAAGCTTGGAGGGATTGTAAGTTGGCCCTATTCTCTCTACTTTTCTATAGAATTTCTTGATGCTTAGCCTCGTATGGCATTGTGTTGTATGGTCCACTTATGGTGTTGTTGTTTACTTCTTCTCGATCTATATATGTGTTGATTATGTCCTTAAAGGAAAATTGATGATATATGAATGTGTGGTTATGATGATCACACTATGTGAAGCTTATGCCTTGTTTCTATTCTAGTCTATGGTCTAGATTGTGTTTCTTATGTTATGAGCATGTGGGTGACTATGTTAGGTGTGTTATATATGCTACCAAAGATGAAGTATAAATGGTGAATGACCCCTTACCTATGTACCCCTATATGAAGGTGTGATTATCTAAGGTTAGGAATCTTGGATGCAATGTGAATTTGTCTTGTCTCCTATGCTAGCATGTGATGTGTGGTCTACGCTTGAAGGTGCATTATGCTCTTAAGAGGGTGGCTGCCTCAATATTTTGTTGATATCCATTATGTGATCATGTTGACCAATGTACACACACTCACACATTATTCATGCTTACAAGTAGTACAGATTCATGGTATTTAATGAAAGGGTATTCTCATATGCGCTCATGTCTACAACTATGCATGTAGAGTATATGTCCATGAAGTATTTTATGTACTCCCTAACTAGGATGACCTGATAGGTGTACTAGTATAGATAAGGGTATGAGACCTTCTCTATGCATTTCACATATGTGCCTTGATAGAATAGTTCCTAGGTTGGTTATCCATGTATATGAATATGAATGTATGAGTATGCTATGAATGTGGATAGTGTCTAAATGTGTTTATATGAAAGGATTGCTCATATAGGTACACCCTAAGATCTTATGCATGAATGAAGTACAAGTATGAACATGTTTTGTCAAAGGGTGTTTATGTGAAAGGTTTGCTCACATATATGTATACACACACATGTATGATGATCTAGTCAATAGAGGGGATCTTGAATGGTTTTCTCAAGGGTACCCTAAACTAGATGGTGCTTGAGTACGCTATGTCAATTTGAAAGGTTTTCTCATATGTATTAGGTTGATGAAAGGAATCTCTCTTCTATGACCTATAAGCTAAGCATATGGGGAGTCAAATTCCTAAAGCCGAATTTTATAAAGTAATGTAATAAAGGCATTTCAATAAAGGAAACTTAGCTTAGCACCGAGTGAACTTGAAGTTGAGGGGTGTCCCTTCCCAATGTGGGAAGGTAGGTTCACCATAATTCTCACGAGTTGGATAATTACTATGCCCTATTTGGCATAAAGAGGGTTTCCATATATGCCTCCAAGTTCCATAAACTATGTTTGCCCCATAGGATCTAGCAAGTGATTTCACCTAATATGCTAGCATGATGTTAATGTTCTAAATTGGCAATGTAGAGCACGTTTCCTTGGTGTAAGGCTCTAAAACACCTAATTTTCATGTTTAGCAACCATTTTTCTTATAGTCGGTTAAGGCTATAGTTTGCCTAAAGTTAAATGGACAATGGAAGTAAAGTAAAGACCCTAACTAGGATAACCTAAGGGAAGTTGCTTAGTTTAGGTGAGGGTATGAGACTTTACCTATGCATTGACCAAGTATCTCTTGAAGGGAGTTCTAGGAAGGTGTTCTAATGTATATAACTATATAAATGTTCCTTATGCATGACATTGTGGTGTTGTCTAGTTTTTGTGATGATGTGCATGGTATGAGTCCTAATGAGTCTATGTGATATGGTATTACCTTATATATAATGTGGGTCTTATTGACCATATGATGAAGGTCTTGCTTGACATTTGTGAGTGTCTATACTTTTCTTGTTGATGTGTGCAGTAAATGGTATGCTTGTGGTCTCTTTATGAGTTTACTAAGTATGTGTGAGGTTATGAGACTTCATATGTACAATACACTAGTAGTCTTAGATTGGGATTATAAGTAAGGTCCTATAATGGGGTTTATGTGAAGTGAAGTTAGCATGTGTGCACGGTTAACATAATTTACTGTATGGGAGTCTTGACTTGAAGGTGTCTTATGATATGTTATACTTATAGGAATGCATGTTTTGAGTTAGGAAGGTTGTATGTATGAATACCTTGTGGCCTTAAAGTGACGCATCGTACAAAGTATCGCTAGAGGGTTACTTGGGAAGTTAATGAGTTGAACAAAGAAGTTGACTGTAAAAGAAATGAGTTCACTGTAAATGAAATATGCTTACTGTACTGTGTCTCTAATTGTGCCTTAAATTCAATGTATGGTTTTATAGGATATTATGATTATTGTATATACCTAAATGAAGAATGTGAATTGAATGATGCCTATTGAATCAAGTTTTATGAAGTTTTCACAAAAAGACATGATGCACGGTTTTAAAGTAAAATAACCCTTTTAACTGCATGGTTGTCATGCTTAGTGCATTCTTGTACTAGCACCATTCTTCTTTACTTTTTACACAAAGTGTAGGTTATTGATGCTTAAAGGATGTCTCTAAGGTGAAGGGCTTGATATGTGTTTTCCATGCTAAAAAAAAGGAATCCTTAAGATTCAAGGATATCTTATGTAAAGTTTAGGTTTAAAACATGTAATGGTTTAGTTATGTATGATGTATACGGGTCCTGTCCCTAATGTACTCTAATGATGTTAAGTCTAAGATTACAAAGAGATTTAGAGTCTAAATATGTAAGATTAATTATATATATATATATATATNTATATATATATATCTATATATATATGAAGTGATGTTTCTAGCATATGATGTACTATGAAAGTTCTAAATTTTCCATAAAATTTACCAATGATAATGCGATGAATGGTAATTATGGTCTGGTATAAGACCTCCGAGAGGTCAAGTATTCCATGTTACTTCTAAGGGGTGCTCCCTGGTCGTGACATCCTGCTATTCTATCATATCCTCGTCGATCTCTGCACTCGAATTCTCCTCTTCTCCGACATCCTTATACACATCTATGGTGGTACCCTGAGGAATTCCTGAGGTCTTGGGGGCATCCAAGTTATTTAATCTTCCTATTAATGAACTTATATCAGTTGACTTTAGGTTGTCTACGGCCTTCCTTAGGTTTGCGACTTCTGCTTCTGAAGTCGTCACCTAGGAGGATGTCCCGTGTCTTGTCTCTCAAGTTGTGACTCTCACAGTCAATCTATCCACAAAATCCTGAAAGGGTTGAGTGTAGCACATATGACACTCTCGATCATTCATGGGACATATCTCTTGAGTTTGGCTGCTCGTGCATTAGTTGATTGATATAATCGCCCCATTTTAAGGATCATGTCATGAGTAAGCTCGACCGACTGGGGAAGAAGAGGTACTTAGGACCTATGAAGAAGAGGAAGGGGAAGATGCACCTGAAGTTTTAGAGGTCGGAGTATTCAAAGGTGTCAACGAGTCTAGATCAATCTGTAAGGTAGTGCTTGTTGGAGCTGCTCTCCTCCTGTCAGCCTCCTCTCGTGTGTACATGGCCTCAATTCATTGGGTATCGTTGGAGGAAGATGGGATGACCTCAATGTCCCTTATAGTGTCCCGACGTACTCCAGTACGCCGAGACAACTCGGTCACCAAGACATGGAAGGGTACAGAAGTTAGCTTCTGTTTGGCCCTCATGGCCATCTCTTGTGAAGTTAGCAGCCTCAAGTGGATTCGCTGTCTAGACATAATACAACCCAAGCAATATGCCTTAGGGAGGTGCAAAATAGACTCGTTCTGAAATGTCATTATAGTGCTGATGATGAAGCCAAACCAAAACCTAGAACTAGTATTGAAGTCTGTCTTTTCAATAGGAGCTCCTACCCTGATCCATCTGTCGGTGTATCAGAAATCATGGGGGGCCAGCCAAATCTTCATGTCTTCCAGAGACAAAACAACAGGTAACCCCTTATAAGGGTGTATAGAGTATAGTGGTCTACCCAATAGAGTGTTAATGTGCTCGTTGTGGCACTCCAAAAATTCATCTCTCACCCTTACCGATCTCACCAGTCTAAACACATTTT
The DNA here is from genome assembly GCF_001406875.1 of Solanum pennellii. NCBI lineage: Eukaryota > Viridiplantae > Streptophyta > Magnoliopsida > Solanales > Solanaceae > Solanum > Solanum pennellii. The sequence goes on from NC_028639.1 coordinate 25,750,368, forward strand.
CCTTTTTCTTGTTCTTGGGCACCAACCACCCATAAACTATGTAAATTCCCTAACCCAAGAAGTAATATAGGTCTCTCGGGGCCTCGTGAACTGCTCAAACTCATGGTAGCGGATGGTCTGCAGGACGTTAGGATATTTTCTTTCTTGGCCCTCCAACGATACAATTTTTTCCTCTAGGATAGTTCATACACCATCACCCTTTAATTTGTTTAACATTATAGGTTAAGGAATTATAGGGGATATAAGGGTTAGTGGAGTTGCCTGAGCTGACACTGATTCTTTTTCAGGAGGGGTTGTAGCTGATGTAACCCTTGTGGGAGGAGTTGCAACTGATGAGACCTAGTGGATGTGTATTTAGATCTCTTTTGAAGTATATTTACTCGTTGAATCAATGGTTGTTAATCTTCAGGATTAGACCACTCAACATCAGCCTCAACCACAATGCCTTTCATTGCTATATGTTTCTTCTTTTTACCCTTGCCTTTGTCTCTTGGCGGGAGTTTTTCTCCTCCACTCTTTGGAGGATTTGGTCCCCTTTCGTTGAATTTAATATCCCATGCTGCTTTCTTGGGTGGTATATAGGAGTCTGTATCTACTTTATCTGCAAAAAATCAGAAATAGTTAAAAGAAATTAAACAAACACACAGACAATCTATTGCAGACATGAAGGGTGAAATGCAGACAATAGGCGAACCGCCGAGTGGTTTGGCGAGCACGATCCAGCTCGCCAATTGTCCAAACATTCCTATTTTCCAATCCCCTTTTCAAAGTCTATCCCTCACCTTTTTAAAATATCAACTCTAACATTATGCAATTTTCATCGTTTTAGCACAAACAAGGGCTACTAAGACTTCACCCTAAATGATCTAACAAACATTCAAGCGGAACCCAAGGATATTCCACTCAATTTAAAGCACAAATATTAGGGGCATTTGATGATAAAAACAATACGAGCAAGAAGATTACTTAGTCTTCTACTTTTATGACACACACAAACACACACACACACACACACACACACACACACACACACACACACACACACACACACACAAACACACACACACACACATATATATATATAAGATATAACATAGTCTTAAAATATATGTCTCATCTCATAACCATCTAAACAAGATTATAAAAACTGGGCATGGCCCATATATCAATACAATAAAATCCACATATAGAGTATAGAATCTTTAGTACTCAATTGAAAGGAAATGAACATAGTGTCTTTATGACTAATCAACATCCAATGCTAGAAAGTGGCATTGTCCTCGAAGTAGTGACGACCTACCCAACTTGGAGAATGAGAATCCAAGTCTTCATTCAAAAGTCTTCACGAACTCTTCAACGATCGGAACCTAAAATATTAGGGAAAAGGGAGAAATGGGGTTAGCACATCACTTGTACTAAGTATGGAATCATATGCACATACAACATAGTAATCAGGCTAAAAAGGGACATTTCATTAAAGCATGCAACTTACTTTGAAAAGCCTTACGCACATATTCATTAAATAAAGATCGTGTACATCACAAGACCAATAATATCAAGTCTAGTCAAGTCAACATGCATATCATCACCTATCAAGTGAAGTTCCTGAGTAATTACATGCGCGGGCAAGGTGGACTAAATTGGTCTAGCTGCTAGTGTTGGCCTCCCTGCTCCCTTGGAGTAAGAACCTTTAAAGTTACCCGAGTTTTTTGCCCTTTTAGCCAACACCTTAGTCTAACCATCTATAATCACACCCTCCACTTTCATAACAAAGTATGTTATCTCATTAAAGCTCCTTCCTACAGAGGTCATATGGAAAGATAATACCAGTAACTCAGAATTTAGTCCCTTATTGAATAAACGAATCCTCTCCTCCTCATAAGTCACCAACCGCATAACATATCTAGACAACACATGAAACATGGCCTCATAAGGATCCATATACATGCCACCTTGCTCTCAAAGTCCTAGGCACATATTTCTCTAATATTAGGGCATGAAACAGGGTCGAAGTAAGTGGAGGTAAAATTGAAGGCTTGCATTCCATCTACGCTCTCTACCACTACTTAGCCTCACCTTGAAGGTGAACAGTCACAGACTCAACCAACTGCTGATTGAATATCCAAAACTTATGAAGCCTCTCATATAAATCTAGGATGAACTCATATGCATCCTCACTCTAAAAACAATGGAACGTTGGCGGTTTCAACTTGCAAAACTTGGTAAACTTATGGTGTTCATCATCAGTCATAACACCACCTAATAAAGGACGGAAGAAAGCATCATCAACTCTCCGTTCCTCCCAGATTAGGGACAGTAATAGAAATAGGAGTATTGGCGGGAGCTTGAGTTTCTTGAACAGAAGGAAGTACTCCAGGACAACCCAACTCTTTCAAGAATGACATGGCTTGTTGGGCTAACACTAGGTCTATAAGACGAATACATGTAGTCTAAGCCTCTACCTCTTCCTCTTATCAAACATTCACAACATTTTCAACCTTAACATTCTCCTCTATATTTTCAGAATGTACGGGAGCGGCCTCATTTTGGGGAGCATTTTTTACCAATACCCTATCTCTAGTAGACGCCCATTTTCTTCGGCCTCTATCCCTAGATCTTCCTCTATCCCTACCTCAAGTGTGACCTCTCTTTACAGATTCCTAAAATCTAGAGCATTGACTAGAGCTACGTGACTGACATCGATGAATCTAATGTTAACCATCTATGGACAGAAGTATGAATGCGATCAAATACCAATTAGAATCGACAAATACCAATCGAAATTAAGTTATCATAAGAAGGAGACATGAAAAAAGGAGATATTTCCTTAAGTCCTATAGCCTCTCGAAGAAAAGTACAGATGTCTCTTTACAGTTCTGCAAGACTTCACTAGACTCATTTTTGTATTTCAAGATCAATGAACCTAGTCTCTAATACAGATTTTGTCACGATCCCAACCATCGTTATTTGCATACTCATTAACCCTTTGGAGGGAGAACCATTAATACTACTTATCTAACAAATTCTAATCAAAACACTAAAGCATTTAAGTTACGGAAGCAAGTTAAATAGCTAAAACTAAAGATCCCATAAACTTCTACATGATCTTTTAACTAACAATGCTGATGTATTATGCCTAGAACCTGAAAGTCAATGTACTATAACAACTAACAACATCCATAATTCTAACAAGAATGCTTACAACCCCAAGCTAATGAACTAATTACTAACTAGAAAAGTCTAAGTCGAAAATGTTGACATAGATGAAAAGAGAACTCATGGTAGCCTTGAAGAACTGGCTCACCCTTGAATTCGATCGACAATCACTGATCTTCCCAATGAGGTCTATCAATAGTTGCCTCAGGATGCCCTATACTCAACAAAGAAAGATCAAGTGTAGTATTAGTACAAAACCACAATTTACTGGTAGGATCACACGACTATCTTGCTAAGTGCAATATACATAAGTCATTAGAACAATATAAGCACGTGCATATATCAAACATATATACAATATTATCAACATTTACGAGCAGGTACAATTTCACATTTCTCAAGATACACAATTATTTCAAATCATTTGCCCCTCACCGAAGCTAAACCCAAACAATTAGGATACATGAACATGGTACCCGATCCAATGTTAATGTCAGAACGTGATAATCGATCACATATTTATGTCAAAACGTGGAAACTAATCTAAGTTACTGTCTCGAAATGCAACACTCGATCCTTTCAACAAGCCAGAATCACAATTACACACACAAGTATATTCTCAAGATCATACAATTATGTCATGATTCATAACATTCATCATTCATTTATCTCATTTACAACAAATATGATAAATAATGCAACATTCACATGTATACATGTATAAGAATAAAGCAAGAACAAACATATATCACATAATCATGAAACCAAAACCATCACCTACCTTGAATAAAGCTTGAAACCTTAGGAAACTAGATCCTTCCCTTTCTGGATTCGTTCCGCTTGTTATTTGTCTACAAATAATCATAATAATACAAAAATCAATAAACAATAACTAAGTAACTGAATTACCAACAATTCTATCAACCCTATATAATACTCGTGATACCTATACCCATATTATGATTTTTTAATCATAATTTCCAGATCAAAACCTTTTCCAATCGATAATTACCCATTAGATTATGTTCAAAAGGTCAAAAACCAAATTTGGGAAGGTAAAAGATTAAAATTAGCTTCAAGAATGGTGAAAAACTTTCAAGAAAACCTTGGGTTTGTTCCTTAGCTATAAAGTTCAAAAATTGAAGAATAAAACATTTAAGGGGTTTATTTAAGACTTAAAGTCGCATCTGATCCACCATGGAGGCACCCACCCCGCTACAGCGGCCTACCCTTGTACTACAAATCTTGCCTCAACAGCTTGCACGAAACTGTTGAGAAAAATTGATAATTTTAGACCCCATTTCACAACACACTTTCAACCATTAACACTCATAAAATGCCTGCTCACACTAAGATTAATTTTGGGAGTTCTACTCAGCCAAATTAATTCAATTTCGTAGAGTCATAAGGGTTTCTTAATGACTTATCTATATACTATTGTGATAAAATTCATAATTAGACTATATAGTTATTACAATATTTCCCTAGATGTTAATGACTCCAATTTTGTCCAAATCTGAACTAGGTTTGGAAATTCCAAGTTACCAAGAAAGAGTTTTTCGACCCAAAATTTTCTCCCGTTCGATTTTTATAAAGACAGTGTTACATGAAGGCTAAGGGAAAAGTCAATTATGAATATTTAAAAGAATAACAAAAATAACATGAAAGGAAGTGTAAAATCCATATTGTTGATCACCTAACAAGAAGGATCAATCAACCAATTGGCACGCCATCGCCCAAATGGAAAGTTCTACACGCTTGAAAAAAGAGGAAGCTCTGCGTACTCAAATATGAATGTAGACTCTCCTAATGCAAAGGGTTAACCTATTGAACATCGCCAAAGGTGAGAGGATTTGTAGAAAGAAATGAAGGCTTAAAAGTCAAACAAAGGTGATACTCGGTTATCCTCTGAATGTGAAAGGATACCATGAACGACCTCATCGTGTAGAATTCAAGCACCTAAATTCTAAAGCAAGACAAAGGTGAGTTAAGGAGAAAACAACTTTTTGTTGAATGTGCTTGGTGAGCCCAACTAACATAGCCCAACTGGTGACGCAGTGAATTTTGGACCAAATTTTGAGGAACTATAGATAACCCAAAAAAGAGAGAAAGAAGGGTCCAATTTTTTTCTAAAGATTGGTTTATAACTCTTTGTTAGAGTTTTTGAGTGAGAAAACACTTAACCTTTTTGAGAATAATTTTTTATTTTGGGTTTTTCAACCTAGCATTTAATGTGTATAATTTCAAGTTGAATTTAAATTAGGTGTTGCTTATAATTGTCTACTTTGTTGAAAGGTATAATTTTTTACTTTTTATGATTGAGGCTAAAACCCCCAAGTTTAGGGGTTCAATTATGGGGTTGAGTGTTGATTTAATGTAGTGAGTATTGTCTTATATTGTATTTTATTGTTGTTGATGCATGCATTTTGGGGGAATTAGCATTGGGTTAATATAGGGGTTAACGTCGCAAACTTAATCCATGCTTTTGATCTCTGATTGATGGTCAAAAGAGAATTACTGGATTGGGTAACTAGTTCGATGCTTGTAATGTATCTTTGATGTATTTAATTTGCATGAAAAATGGATTATGAGTCAAATCTATTTGCCCTATTTTTTCGCATTGAAAGATAGAATAGTTTAAACCATTGGGTTTCTTAGTTATGCACATCGTTGAGATCAAAACGAGATTCTATGAGATCGAAAGAAGATTAGTGTCATTGAAGATTACACAGTCTATCCAGTATCCATGAGTGTTCAATACTATAGAGAAACACATTACATCTATGTGACATTAATTTTCAATCCCAGCACCCCTTGATTTATTTTTACTTATTTAAGTTTATGAAAAGTTAAGTTTAATTGCGACTATGATAACAAACTATTTACATAAATTTGGAGGAACTATACAATAATTGTTTTTATTGCTAAAAATGAATTGATTTACATTTAAAATTTCTTGATAGATTTTTTGCACTATAGTACTCTTGTGGTATTTGACTTCGACTTATAGTTGGGAATTTCTTATTTTCTAATACTACTTAATCATTGGATGTTTTAGAGAGGAATTTGAGCATTATTACGCGGTTACCTCCAAAATATCGAGTTTGGTCTTGGACAACCTTTCATGCGGTTTCGCATGTTTCTAGTCTAATTTTTAGCCTTCTTGTTGAATTTGGCTAAAACAGTACTTGGGTGTAGGAACCACAAATAACATCTTTTAATTAGTTGTTTGGTCATTTTACTTCAGTGCCGTCATTGGACGTTGGTAGTGGCATGCAATGCATTGTTTGTTCTTTATGACAGATTTTGTGGTACTATCTCGGTTCATGCATATGTATATTAATCATTAATGATAAAATACTTTTTATATAAATTTTACTCTCAAATGGTTTTAACAAGTGTCCTACGATGATGAACCTTAGATTTACTATATTTTGATATTACGAGGATTCCGGGATGTGCTCCTTTCCTCCATAAGATATTAGAGGAATAGGGGATGCACCCAGTTTTTTCTTGACTAGCCAATATATTGACTCCTTTTCTTGCATGATATTTGGCTACTTTGAGATCCTCTAAATGGGTTGACATGCCCCTGGGTCACTATTACGAGTTGGGTTGCTTACGCCCCTAGGAGTTGATTGTTTGACTAGGTGGTTTTGATATATTGAGATCCTTTTTCGAGTCTACACACCCTTGGGTCACACTTACTAGTTAGGCTGGGAGTGGACTCACAGGCTAGGAAACTTGGAATCATTTGTCTCGCTTGCTAGCCAGGTGGGAGTTTACTGTTGTTGGGGTTACTTCGTCTCGGAGCCCGAGTTTCATTTCTTAGGTTTGGATTTTTGTCCCTTCTGTGATTTTCCTATTACATCCTCTTCACTCATATGCATTGCCTACAACCAATATACTAATTTTTTGTTTGTACCCTCCAAGTTATGGAGTCGGTTGGGTTATGTTTTTTTTGTACCTTCCATGATTATAGGGTTTAGTTAGGTTATTGTTTCACTATATTCCGTTCTTTGTTATTGTTTCATTATTAAATTATAAGATTTGACTCTAGAATTGTGGTCGTGCGCCCTCATGACCTTGGATAGTTAACTTGGTATCGTAGTTTCTTGCGAATAGGATATTGGTTTACATTCCTAGTGCGTCCTTTACTTGAGTTTTACCCTTTGAATCCTCACTCTATTCTTTATTATATGACTACCTTAGTATCTCCTATTTGATTAGTTTAGCTTTTCTCTTATTATTACTTTTGTTTATGTTTGTGTTGACCCTGATCTAAGTCAGTCGGTGCCTAATAAGAACCATTTTTGGTACTGATACTACACTCTTTCCCGTGCGTATAAGAGTTTTTGTTATCACTGTTGATTGGAATCCTGTATACAACTTGGAGTTTTGGATGAGGTCTAGGTGCCCGGAGCTACAAGTTTCTATCTGTTTTGGCTAAGCTTAGTCTTTATATTACTTTCAGAGAAAACCTGTAATTATTGTGTATTTATAAAAGCTTTATACTAATATTTTTGATTGAATGTTCAGTTAACGACTAATGTCAGGTCATGGATTGTTCCTACATTGTTTTCTGTTGGTTATCCTTTTTCTTCTTTGTTATATGCTTTTTATTTCTTGTTTTTTTACTTTCGTTTGGTAGTCTTCTTCTTATGACTATGAGCTAAGGGTTATGCTTACCTTCCGGTGGGGTATTGTTTTGATCATGACCTGAGAAATTTGGTTTTAATAGTGTAACGACCTGTTTAGTCGTTTTGAGCAGCAGATTTATTTCTGGAAAAACTGGCTAAGATTACGGACATCACGACGGACCGTCATAGGCACGACGGCCCGTCACAGATGTCTCGTTTCAGCATACTTAGAATTCTGAAATTGGGTACTGAAAATCGACTCTCTGTAATCTGTGACGGACCTGCAGGACGTGCCGTC
>NC_028639.1:25766359-25787876 GCF_001406875.1 Solanum pennellii
TCTAGCTTGGACTGGGTCTTCTTCTTCAAGTCTTGATGCCTTGAACTTCCGGCATGGACTAGCTTTTTAGTTATTTTTGTTCTTAGACATTCTTAGTTTAGTAATTTGAGATAGATGTTCTTGTGATGATGACTTCCAGATTTTGGGGAATTAATAGATGTTGAATTGTTTTATTTAATGAGTTTAAGTCTTCCGCATTATTTTCTGTTGATATATGTTAGAATGATAAGGGTTAGAATGGTTGGTTCGCTCAAATAGGAGGGAAATTGTGGGTGCCAGTCGCGGCCCCGGTTTGGGTCGTGACAAATAGGATACATACACTCAATCTTAAAGGGCAGTAACGATCCCAACCTCATCCAGTAAAACTTCAACCTAATGAATTTATTAATAGCAAGAGTAAATATTGCTTTTCTGTCTCTTGAGTTAGTAGGTTGTTTATGATTTGTTATAGTTCTAGGAGAATATTTTTGATTAATACAAAAGTTTGTCATAATAGATACGTGATTCTTGACCCACCTCTAGTTTAAACTCATTTGTATGATACAAATATCTATGTAAATCTTATTATTAAGTCGCTTTTTAGTAGATTTTTACTTGAGAAAATTGAACACTCAAAATAGACGTTTTTTAGATACTACAATTTTTTATTTGCAAGTAATAAAAAACTTCTAACAATATGATTTTTAATATTTAGGTAGTATTTCCCACCCCAATTTATCTTTTTATCATATCCCAAATCAATAAGGGTATTTAGGAAGATCAGACACAAGAAATGGATAACATTAACCTAAACCTAATCAATAAAACCAAATAATGAAGGGACTCTACAAAAAGGAGCAGTAGCCCCAACTAGCCTCAAAAAAATTGAGCCTCAATTCACACTCTTCATTGATATTTTACAATTACAAAGAAATCTAGAAATAAAAGATACCATTTTTAATATGTCATGAAAAAATCATTCAGCTGTAGTTCACCTAAAAACTATGACAACAACACAAGAAATCTTCTAGCTCAAGATCTAAACGAAGTTTAAGGTTGCAAATTGGTTTTTTTGAGCTCCAACCAACATCTTGTTGTAATCCAACACTTTCAAATTTTTATCAATACATTGAAGAATGTTTACTCCATCAAGGTTCTTTCTCACCTTTTTTATTTAATTTTTATCCATCTCTTTTAGTTGTTTTCATGACTAATATATATCTTTGTCCATGTGTTTTTTTAGCCAATGTTAATGTTGCAAGAATCTTTCTTGAATTGCAGTTCTTTATATAATTTTTTAGTATGTTGGTGTCTCATGTTGCATATAAAAATTTTAAAATTTGTTAAAGTATATATGTGATTTAGCTTACTATTGTCTTTGTGTATTAATTATTATGGATAGATAAAAAGGAATAACACTACATAAAAAAAAAACCATTTAGTGGCCATAGGATATTTTTTAAATATTTCCGCAAAATATTTTGCGGCAATTGAGTAAATGACGTTGCACCTAGAGTCACTAATGTGTCTAATGACATTCATACTAAGTGTTTGTTATGGATACTCATATTCATTATTTCCACTAAATATAATATAGATTCAATTATATTATTGCTACTACATTCTTTATTTTTTGTATTGTAAAAGATAGATTCTTGTCAACCTTATACACCTAAGAATATATATAGTCCAAAACCCATATTTGTCATTCAAATATAGAATATACAAAATCTTTCTAAGAGAATCGAAAAGAAAGAGTAAATTACGAAAATAAAGCAACTCTGATTTTCAAGGAAAAAAGATTGAACTTTGTAATACAAGAAAATCACTAACATGGGTGAAAGAGGGAAAAAGAAGTTTTTGTAAACAAGAAGAACAACATCAAAACCACAAAATTTGGATTTATGATATGAAAAAAGAGTTAATATAAAACACTTGATATATCCTTGGAGCTATTTTTAACTTCTCAATTTCAAATCAAAATATGGAATCATACACAAAAAGGGTGTAAAGTAGATTAAAAAATGAAATTTGGAACATTTTGAATCATTAGAGCATCAAAACCTCTTCCTATCCCAGCAGCATCTTTCACGAGAACAAGAGTCCTTATCAGTTCTTTAGGCATACAATAAAAGTCCACCAGTACAATCCTTGTATTGTCTTCCCCTTGCTTTGCTTATTACCTTTTCTCAAATTTCATCTTACTTGATTCAAACTTCATCTCTGTGTCTCTGACGCATCGTGCTTCATATCTCTAGAATGCAAAATGAAGCACAAGTCGTAGAGAGATGCAGTTGAAGTTTGAACCATGCTAGAGGAAATTTGAGGAAAGGTTAGCAAAGCAAAAGAAAACAAATAGAAGAATCATAATGGTGTCCTTTCATCATATGCCTAACTTACTTATGACGTTTGTTCTCTCATAAGGTGCCATTTTTATACAAAGAAGCTTTGATATTCTCATGATTTAATATATTATACATTTTATTTTTTCTATTTTATAAATTTAAGAAAGATCTTTTACGGTAGTATAGAAAATTTAAATTTTGTTTCAAGGCCAGTCTAGTATTCTGTAATGATAATTCATTTCTCACATTTTATATGTTGATTGTGGTTCCTCGACTCCCAAAAGGGCATTTTTACCTCTTTCAATTGTATCAATGTTTTACATGTCGTGTAAAACTCCATCTATTTTTTGGATTTCATAGTTTCGTTATTCTCTTTATTTTTTTGATCTTCCAACGTAGTATTATATGGTAACATGGTAAGACTATAATGGAAAAATATGTACTTTGGCTTGGAAATATTCTTAGATTTGAAAGGAATCAATCTTCTTAATCCTTTTTAGGTAACTAGCTGTTGTATTTGTCAAAGTTTTAAAATCATAACTAGCCATATCCAACATAGCAATCGGAAGAGTGCAAAACCAATCATTTTGTTCTTTGTATTTATAAATTCATGTATTGGCAATTTTATAGATGAGTTTTAGAATTGAATTAAAACCCTGAAGATTTACCACATGTGTCCCCTTGTTTATGTTTATCTATATTCGCTACATAAATAACTAAACGTACCTTCCTGAGTAGATTGGTTTCCAATTAGGGAAATATCACAAGATGACAGAGACCTTTTATGGGAATAACCATTTTCGAAGTTCAGATTTAATTTTCTATTCATGGTTGCCTCTAGTGGTATTCTAAATGAACAAAGGAGTTTCCATGAATATCTACTATATTAAATCTAGGTTGTATAGTTATGAGGCAATTTGGTTGTTCAGTTTTGTAGGTATGGACAATAGCAATTCATCTTTATCTCGAGACACAAGTAATCATACAATTTGGTTGACAAAAATTTTACTTATGTTTTTTAAACTAATTATTTTCATCATTACAAAATCATGCACTACATGACTTGGTACACAAGTGCACTGGAGCTATCGACAAAGTAGGTAAGAAAAATTATCACCTTTTATTTATATAGACGGGTATTATGTGATAGTAATATAAAATCCAAAATATGTCATTGAGTTCTGAGAAAAGGTTCCTCCATGCAATTCGTGTCATTGTCGATCAACAAAGTCTCCACATATTCATGCCACAATTTTTTAATGAAACAATTTAACATACCATATTGGACACATGGCAATCATTGGTATGACTACATGCCCCTATTGCAAGTACCGTAGAAGCTCTCCTTTAGCGTGTCGACTAAAATATGTGATGAGTAAATACTTTCATGCCAATAAAGAATATCCCTATCAGTCTTCCTTTATAAGATAAGTATAACACAATGATATACCAATAGTTGATTAAGTATGTAAACAGTGAGTTCAAACAACTATTGCATTAGTATTACATTCATATTTCCTTTACTATTTTATTGAGTTCAAAATATTTTCATCAATTCTCCCTATTGACTTGTTTATGAATTTAAGATGCAGAAAGAAGTACTGAAAGGTTGAGATGGTGCTTTATTTTGTGACTATGCAGTGTGTCACTTGAGTACTCTTTTACAACATATCTTTTCTCATATTATTCTTTCTTATCCTTCTAAATTTCTATTTTAGTTCGTTTTTACTTTCATGTGACTTTTTTGATTTTCCAAGTCTCCGTCTCACTGAATTAGCTAGTTGCTTTTTTAGTTTATGATGTATTGTGTGACTTGATTCTTTTATAGAATATTCTTAGTCATATTCCTCATTTTTCTCTTCTTTTTTCTATATCCATATTTCTATGAAGGGTTGTTTTTGCTTTCCTCTAGTTTTTTTATTTTTTGAGTGCCGGTCAAACATAATTAGGTCCTTTCGGTGACTTTGAAGTGTGCCATTTTACTCTTTTACGTCGTATCCTTTTTCCTATTTTTTTTCAACTACATTACTATTTCAGGTTCCTTTTTACTTTCATGTGGTTTTTTGATATTCGTAGTGTAAATCTAAGTTAATTAGGTATTTTTTGTGACAATGAAGAGTGTCTCTTGACTCTTTTCAGCATATTTTTCATCAATAATCCTCATTTCCCTCTTCTTATGTCCTTATCGACATTTCTATGTAGGGTAATTTTTTCTTTGATGTTGATTTCAAATTCCTAGTCTAGGTTCACTTAATTAGTCTAATTTTTCATATTCCAAGTCTTTCAGAAGTCGAAAAACAAAATTGTTTTAGCAAGTGTTGCACAAAAATTAATGAATAGTTCTGACTTTTGACATCTCTCATATTAAACAAACTATTAAGTCAACATTTTTAGAGCCAAACATTTAAATCAAACGTTTTGAATAATTTCTGCTTTCCAAGATTTTATTTCTCATGAGAAAAGATGTCAAATGCAAGGCTTTAGATTATGACTCACATGCTATTCATGGAACAATATAATTGTCCTTTTCTGGTTGAAGACTTGATTCTGGTGTTCAGATATTGAGATGCATATAAATTTTAGTTCTTGATGACCTTAACATTTTTTAGAGGTAAATCACTACAGAGGCATTACTATTGTATTTGAACATGAGATCTTTTGTGAATGTTTAGGCAGTGGTGATGTGAGCCAATTCTATTGTTCAATCATTTTACCTTAAATAATAAGTGACAACCAAGCATTTTTATCATAACAAACAAGTCATTATACGATAGTTCACATTAGTCATTCGCAGAACCTGTACTATATATTTTCAATATAATTTATTAATTTATACAAAACTATGTAATACTTTAGTCGGCATATACGTGCAACAGATATACCGATAAATTATTTCTCAAAAAGTTATCAACTCCTGGATGTTACTCGCTCTAGTTCTCTTTGTGTCTACCTTTTCAGTATATTTCAAAAAACAATTGCTCCACATTTTTTCTTTAATTGACCTATGAGTTTTAGACAAATTAAATGTGATAACGTTTTATAATTGTATGTGTGACATAGGCATTCAAAGTAGAAGATTTTGCATGAGAGGCTTTTAGCGCCAAAGGCGAACCCAAAATTTAAAGATATCGGTACATTTTTCCCCTTACTTTTTATCTAAACAAAAATATATGTTGAAATATCTAGGATCACAACTCACAACAGAGGGAAGTTCTGGCTTCAACTAGTGTATGGAATCACAGTACGTTTACTAGGGTGAACAATCAAATTTATATTATTTTCTCAAAAGAAATACATATTATTGATCATTTCCCAACTATAGATCTTTCTAAATGTTCACAAGGCAGCCTTTTGTATTGAAGGTCCTGGCACTAAAAGTCATTTAACATTTTTCACAGGCAAAAAATGAAAAAGAAGATGCTAATTATTGACTTCTTAAAGTAGAATTAATAATATAAATGAGACTATAAAAAGCAACCTCATCACAGAAAAATATATTCCAAGTACAAAGCACTAATATGACCCCCGGACATGATCAAGCCCACATTATTCAGCTCCATATTAACACACATCATTCAGAATAAGCTCCATATTAACACACATCATTTAGAGTAAATATCATATATCTATTGTAAAAAGTTGGATTGTAGTAGTCAAAATCTTCTTTATACTGTTATGGAAAACGGGATTAGTGAGCAGTAAACAAAATGGAATTCATGGAGGATAAGTAAGACGTCAAAAAGAATTACATGAAAAATTAAATAGACCTTACAACCTAAAAGAAACAGAAAAGTGATGATAGCATATTCTAGAACATACCAGTAGGTAAGTCAATCTATTACCCAGTATGACAAGCAATGAGTATAAATGTAGAGATAAGCAGAAATCATAACATAACAACAAAACAAGATAGAAGTGGAAGCAAACAAAAGCTATACGCAGAACATTTCGTCTCAGAACATGGAAATCCCAAGTACACTGTCTGGAATGAGCGTACAAGTCCCAAAAGTGTACCAAAGGTATTGTTGTCTCGAAAGAAAAAGACTATACCTACATAATATACAAGAGGAGACTAGCAAGTCAAGGATGCGAAGTGTTCACCCTCGTCTCTAATCCTAAAACGATTTTGATAGCACGAACAAGTATGGTTGTAGTTGGTACCAGTGACTGCATCATGATGTATATGTAGAGTGTAGCATGAGTACTACGCTGAAGGAACTCCGTAGGCATCAAAGACCGATTGAGCAAGAAAGATAAAGACAATTTGAAAAGATAGAATGTGTACAGAACAAAATATCAAATCAAAATTTAAAAGAAGGAACATAAGTATACAAAAAGTAAATCCAATTACAACTAACATAAACCTAACCGGGTGCCAGTAGCCCAAAATGTATAGTCATGTGTAAGTTTAAATAAAACCCGAAGTGACCCCATAAACACAACACATACACAACATAGCTAAATCACCAAAGAGAGGGATACTATAATTCGGAACCCGTGAATTGAAAGATGAGCTCCCAGCCTAAGTAAGGACAAACAATAAATAATAGACTACCAAATCAGTGAGTCATCTTCCAGTCCAACTAGCAAGAGTGATCCGAATGATGTAAGTAGAGTCAATTAAGGCCCCCTACCCAATCAGTCCACACCAAAGGATATGATCATCCCAAATATAAAGAATAAGACAGGGACGTATCAGCTATGAAGAGGATTTCGAATATATGAAGGCTACCCAGCAAACAGTCCATTCGTAGTGTGTAAGTCGTCCAACTAGAAAGAGTGACATAGGGTCAAATTGGAATAGGATCTCAACAATCAATACCAAAACACCTTTAAATGATTTCCACTCACAAGGAATCAAAAGGAGGATCTAAGCCTAAAAACTCCAATTGCAAATCAACCCGCAATACCACAAAACCCTATGGTAACACATCTCTTGCAAAATAGTGAGATAGAATAGAAGATTAATAAATATACTACAAAACCTAAACAAAGGCCCATACGATCAAACTCATGTTGGATACTTCATTCTAAAAGGAGCTAGCCACCGAAGCCACATCTAGAATGAGACAAGGCTTATAGTTCACAAGGATTGGATGTATAAGCCAAACACTACTTGAATCCTATTCTAAGTCCAAACATGCTTAAATATAACAAATAACCATAACATTCAGATCATAACAACATGGAATAACACACAAGTAGTGATTAGCATAGTGCTACACCCTAAATGGAACCAATCAGCCTAAAACATGGTTTCCAGGTAATTTAATATGAACAACTAGGTACCTGCCTTAATTCACTTCAATAAACATGTATTCACACTATATAATAGAGAGGAAGTCATAGCCTACCTTAAGGTCCACTAAATGTGCTCCAAATCACAATGATATAGTTTTCCCATTATGAACGGCCTTAGAATTAAAAATAGGATCACAATGTCAATACAATTGTTTAAACACCAAAGACATGTTAAATGGAAGCGATCCAATTTTTGAGTCAAAAAGGAATTGTGGGACCCACATTAGAAGTTTTGGAATTGATTCTGTAAAAAGGTCCTAAGTACTACCCACAACATATGTTAACAAATGGAATCTAATTCGGGGCTTCGATTTTCTAAAATAATAACATGTAACTATTTCAACAATTAAGCTCAATAAAAGAACTAAGGGAACAAAACTTATCTCAAATTTTACTTAAACGAAGGTTCATCGACGTATTTTTATCACCCATGCAGATAGCCTCAACAACTTCGGACGTACAAGACTTTGAATCACCCAATTATGAGCAATATTTAGTGAATTATTGACAATGGAAATCAGATTGGGCAGCTTGTTCGTGTTCTGGTCTTAAAATAGAAAACCAAGAAAAAAATATTCTTCACGAACACATAAAAGTTGGATTGCGATTACGGAGCACAAGAATATTACCCTCCGCGATCGCAGAAAGGAGCCCGTGAATAGGAAGGAAAGACAAAAAAGGGACATGTGATAATGGTTGAGTCCTCTTGAATGCAAAGGCGAGGAGTCTTAACCATTTGTGAACGTGGCTAGGACCCCATAAATGCATTTGTAACCTTTCCTAGTCTGCCTCGAATTTTACTAAGGTCCAACAACCTCTGTGCATGCAAATAAGGTATTATACTTTACCAAGTAGATAATCCGTACTGAAAGGAGCTGTTAAAATTTACATACGAGGTCATCTTGCCAAAAATGGGTCCCACACCGAAACTCTTTCACATGTCAAAATCCACAAGGGGCTCAGAATTAGCCAGAAAGCCTTGAAATTTTACGAATTTCATTCTTGACTAAACTCGACATTCAAGAGCTAACCATGTTGATAGAATTCTCATTTGAGCATGTTTACTGACAAACTTGATTAAGGTCCAAATTAGGTCTTAACTTGGAAGTTAAAAGCTTAAACATAGAGATTCACACTGAAAGCCTCGTGCTTAGCATGTTGTTAGTCAACTATGGCCCTTCTTGAAATGATGGAATTTCCTTATTGGATTCTGAGGTAATCCGTGTGAATTCTTGATTAAAAAAAACATCCGTTCATGGTTAAAAAGCTCCAAAACACAAAAACTCACATAAAAACCAAGTGAATGACTAGGTGATCAAACTAGCAGCGAAAGAAAGTAATAAATGACATAGGGTCTCTACGGGAACAATCTAAACTATGAACACAAGGAACAAACATAAAAATGACATAGAGGGTCATTACAACATCCAGTTTCATTCATAAATATAAGAGTTAAAAAGTTCCTAAAGGTTCAAACAAGTCATGAAATTTCTCTCGCATATTATTCCTAGTTTCCAAATAACCTCCTCAACTAGACACTGTTACAATCGACTTTATCCACATGAATATCTCTCGAACGCAATTGAAGAACATATTTGGCTTGAAGAGCAACGAGATCCTCCATGAAATTCAAAGAATTCTCCAAGTCTAATGCACCATAGGAAAGAACATAAGACTCATCAAGAAAATACTTACTAAACATCAAAATACAGAATACTGGGTGGATATACGAAAATATTGGTAATGCAAAATCATAAGCAACCTTGCTCGGAGTATCTCAAAAGATAAAATTTACCTAGGGATAATCTTTCTCAATGTCTCAAACCTCTTCACACACTTCATAAGTGAGACATAAAGGAAATCCAAATCATTAACTAAATATCTCAAAGGCCAATACCTACGATCAGCATTTCTCTATTGCCTACTTTGAGTTGTTGAAAGCTTGTTCTGAATCACCCTCACATTATCCAAAGTCTCCTAAACCATGTCTATACCACACGGTCTAATCTTTGTAGTCTAAAAGCAACGACCTGAAGAGTGACAATATCTATAATTTAAAACATTTGATGGGGCAATCTAAATACTAGAATGGTAGTATGTAAAAAACTACACCAAGGTTAAGAACTTGTTCTACTGACCTCCAAACTCTAAAAAATAGGCCCGCAACATATACTAAAGAATTTGAATATTACTCTCCAAATGTAAGTCAATCAGCCGATGGAAGTTGGGCTAAGGTTAACACATGTGCCCAACTCCCCCAACAGGTCCTTTAAAAGATAAAAGTTCACTCAGTACCCTTATATGATATTATAAAAACAAGCACTCCATTAATAAAAAACTACCACTCGAATGTAGATTGAGGCCAACGGTTGACGTTGAATGAAGATTGAACAAAGAGAAAGTGTGCTGACATAATCAATCAATCAACAATGACCCAAATGCTATCAACATCTCTAGAAATCCATGGAAACCATTCAACAAAGTCCATAATGATGCAATCCCACTTCCATTACAGAATGGGTAATGTTTGAACCCACTTTTAACAAATCTCAAATGCTTGGCTTACATCTTCTAGCAAGTAAAGCAACAAAACACAGATTTTTCATTATCTCCTAGTGACGATCCACCTATAATCCTAAATTATATCCTAATAAATCTTGGCAGTTTAGAAATGGATATAATATCTAGAAACAAAAGCCTCACAAAGCATAAGTTAGATCAAACCTCTAAATCTAAAATCACAAACATGGCCACCAAAAATCAAAACCCTATCTAAATCTAATGTACCTTCACTGGCATCACCTGTTAACGCTCAATCTCAAAGTGACACAAAAACCTCATCTTCAAATTGACGACCACAAATCCAATCAAGAAAAGAGACTGAATTCCCACATAGGCTACAATACGCCTAGAATCTGATATATATCTAATCAAATCATTTGATTAGATAAGGACTGAATGTCCAAAGATAAATGTCGCTCCAACACAAACAACAAGGATAGATTACTGATACCTACTGTCTCATGTCTCAATGTATTCTTTTCAACATTCTTCTTGACAAGATGATAGAGAATAGAAAGGTCATAGTCCTTTAGAAGCTCAATCCATTGATGTTGACTCAAATTCAGGTCTCTCCGTTTCATACTCTACTAAAGACGTGTGGTTTCTGTAGATCTTCCAAAATAAAATCAAGACATGGAGTGCCTAAAGATCTTATGTGCAAGAACTACAACCGCCAACACTAAGTTATAAGTAGGGTATTTGCCGTCATGGAGTTGAATCTTCCTCAAAACATAACTAATAACATGTACCCATTCAATCAATACACAACCCAAACCAATGCCGAAGTGTTATAATATACGGTGAAGACTTTTCTCTCAAGTAAAGGATTCCATATAGAAGTGGAGGGTTAACAACTTCTTGACCTTCCAAAATCTCAACTCACACTCTTCAAATCACTGAAAAGGAACATCTAGATGAGTCAACCAGGTTAGTGGTGCTACAAGAATGGATAATTCCTCCCTAAATTGTATATTGAAGGAGAACACTGAGATCCTTTAGCTCAGCAAGATACATACGATATTGATGATGCTTTTATTCCAACATTTTTAAATATAATAAAACAACACAACAATCTGATCACAACAACATAGAATAACAAAAAAATCATGACTAGCATGTTGTTGCACCGGAAGTGGAATTGATCAACCAAAATATGATTCCTAATAAATTAATATGATCCATTAGGTACCCACCCTCAATTAACTCTTATCAACATGCATTCAAGCTCAATCTAATAGAGAGGAACTCGTATCCTACATTAAGGCGGACCTTGTGCACTCTAAAAATAATGTTGGAACTCTCCCATTCTAAACGACCTCGGAATGTTGTTAGACTATCAAAAAAATAGGATAAAACATTAATATGATCATTTCAACACCAAAACACATAAAAAAATGGACACATGTTAGAGTTAATATAGAAATTGTGGAACCTAAGTCTGCATTTCTAGAATTGATTCCATTCAAATGTTATAAGCATTACCCCAAACTTTTTTTCCTAAAAAAAACATAATTCTTGACTCGGATTAGCTTAAACAATAGAATTCAACAATATGGTCAGCCCGGGTGTCACACCCCTAGATATTAACTAAGAAAGATGATATTATACTATCCATTACTAATGATTCACCTATTGGGGTTAGCACAAGCAGCGGTTCTGTCGTAGGCTCAAAAAATTTAAAATTTATATGAGAAACATGATACATATCTCTCTAAAAATAAAAATCAAAATTGAAACAAATAAGAATAGGTAGATCACAGATGAAATAATGTTGTGGTAGGATAATGGCATAAAAGAATCATACCTATGATTATATTGTTTGATGCCTCAGCCTTTGTCCTCCATAGACTGGCATTGTAGTAGACCTTTCTGCCTCTTCCATAGACATCAGCCCTACCACTTGACCTGCATACATGGTGACAACCAAGAAGTACCTGTTATGCATTGCATGGTTGATGAGTCCATTATTTGGACTAATTTAGGGCTTTATTTGGATAGTTTTAGCGTCCTCAAATGCTTATTTTCTACAAATAACTGACGTGAATCCCTTAATTTCCAGGTATTTGGATTAAGGAAAGAAACATGGACACAAATGTGCAAGAAGGAAAAAAGGTAATTGAAAGAACATAGAAATGAAGGCCTAGTGATCGAGTAATCCATTAGGTTAGTCGCCGAGTGTCTATTATCTCGCTTAATGTTCTACTGTGCCAACCCCTGAAGGAAAAAATTAAAGTTGAAAAGAAAAAAGAAGTCGGTATGTCGCCGAGTGGTTCCGTAATGCAGTGATTGTATCATCCAAAGTCAAAGAACTTGTGGATGTTGAGTCCAAAGCAAAAAAGTCGATAAACGGGTCAAAGGGAGAATCGGCGATCCCGAGTTATTCCATTGAATAGTCCTTTACAGCATATTTTTTGTGACTATAAATACATATTCAAACATTATGTTTATTAACAAGATATCTTTCTAGGAATAGAGATTTTTTAATTATTATCATGTATATTAGTTTTAAAACTTGTGTTTTTTCGAACTATAAGTATTGAGACAAATGCTTTTCTTTAGGTTTAATGAATAATAGTTTTCCATTTTTTAGAAATTGGAACTGGATATTTAAGATTCTTCAACTTTGACCTTTGTGAAGTCAAAATTAATCAAACCTAGTTGATGGAAACACGATTTGGTAATGTTTTCTATCTTTTTATGATGTATAGCTAAAACCCCAATTCTTGGGGTGTGATTATGTTATTGTGGGTTGATTTAGCTTGTGGTATTGCTAATTGTTTGTTTAAATGATGTTTAATAGTGATTTTGTTGCGGTTTAATTTAAAAGGTTGTAGTTGAAATGCAACTCTACCTTCGTGTTTTTAGCTTGATCTAGAGAGAAGTTTTAAAACCAAGATTACTTGATAGATGGTGGTGGGTATTGGGTTGTCACCGGTTCATCTCGAGATAGTGAATCCTAAATTCTTTTCCACACTTTCATCTCGAGAGAGTAAAATGGACTTAAGAGTAGGTTGTTCTTCTTTGCATGCTTGTTGATGTTGGAGAGAAACCGAATTGATACGGGGTAAATTGTCTACGAGAAAGTTTATCCGTACAAAAGTCTAGCTTATTCACTAATTTACAACAATTTGCTAACAGTTGCAATAACCCACTGGTTTGCCTTAGTCTATAATCCAATCAAATCCCAACAATATATCTAAATATTGTTATTTTTGTGTTATTTGATGTTTTTTTAATTGATAGTTAAAACTGAAACCACCTTATTTGACCCTTGTGTCACCCCATGATGTGGATTATGCTTTTATTCGCAAACGTCTATCCCTAGGAATGATTTAAATATATTTAGACTTTTCTATCAAACCTTAAAAAAAGTATCACTCCCTGTGGGATTCAACCCCAACTCATTTAGTTGGGTTATTATACTGATTGACGATTATAGATGCTTATAATTTGATGGAGTGTCTTTGAAATATTATTAATCAAAATGGCGCCGGTGCCGGGGAGTGTATTGGTTAAGATTCTGTGGCTAAGTTGAATTTTATTCTTGTTAGTCATAGTTGAACTTACTTACTTTTAGTATTTTTTTTTTTTTGCTTGTTTGTGTTTCGGAACGGAAAGTATGAGTGTGAATGGAAGAAATGGTAGCCAAGTAGGCCAAAAGATGACATAAAAAACCTCAACGTTATCAATGATCCTAACGCTAGTAAACCTCATCTTATGGGTTGAGTTGGTGTCATTCGCTTTCCGCCTGTTGAAGGGAACACAATGTTCGATCTAACTAGCACTATGCTTCAGATCTTACAATTGAAGGGGATGTTCGGTAGTTTGGCTAATGAGGATCCCCATAAGATTATCAAAAACATTTTGTTGCCGACCTTCTTCAATAATATATCCCAAGAATCGGTCTAAAATTGTTCCCGTTCTCTCAAATGGGAGAAGTATGAAAGTGGCTAGCTGAATTGCTAGAAAACTCAATCACTTCTTGGGAAGTGCTTATCATCGCATTTCAAGTGCGACTTTCCGTCCATCAAATATGATGATAATTCAAGACAACATTCAGAGCTTCAAGCAGTAGGAGGGAGAGCCAATTCATAGACTTAGCTAAGGTTTAAGAAGTTGGTGCTTCAATAACGAACTCATGGTTTGCCTAACAATATATTAATACAGTATTTTTATCGGAGCCTTGATTCGGTAAACATGGGTGTAGCTGACCAACTTTCTCCTGCAATTTTATTTCAATAACCTTATGTAATAGAAGTTGAGCTCTTAGATGGCATGACAAAAATCAATCGGGCTTGGTACACCCACGAAGATTAGGTATACCCTCTCATGTTTTAATTGACCAAGGAAAAAATAGAGAAAGATCAAGAGACGGACTAAAACATGGACAAGATCATGACCTAACATGAAATTTTGTCTAAAAGTGTCAGGAGAGCTGGTGGTCGAAGAGTCAATGCAGTTGATGTCGGGTTTCTTAATCCTGATGAGGCCAATTTTTAGGCTTTGTACAATGAAACGGTAAATTTCCTAGCTATCCAAGGTGGTGATTATTGTTCAAAATACCCGGGCATGGTGGTAACCAAGGTTGAAACATGGATTATGGTTGAAAAGATCATGATCGAGAGTGGAGGGACCGCAACCCCACTTGGAAAGAGAGAGACGGGAGAAACATATATTTGTTCCTCCCCATAAGTACCAAAAGCCAAAGAATTTCGAGGGAGGTAGGTGGAGGATATGGTTTCTCATATCGTCAACAAATTTGAGGGGTCGAACAAGATTTTGAAAGAAATGTAAGAAGATGTGTCGAACCTCGACCACACAGTTACCTCCCGTTCAATATCGATCAAGCAGTTGGAGATCCAAAAGGGTCATATTTCGTCTTATTTAAATCGGGACAACAAAGGGGGTTGCGTAATGATACTACAGCCAGCCCCAATAATGAGGTTTGATTGTGGATTTGCCTCGTGCCGCGACATTAACTAAAACGCTACTTTGGAGAGAACCCAAGTTTTATTTGCTTTATTTTTATGTTTTAATTAATGGTGTGTTGATTGTGTTGGTTAAAGTGATGTATGTCTTTGGAAAGTGCACATTGGCAAGACAAAAGTCTACTCCCCGCATCGTCGAATAGGTTGGCTTTCCCAACTTGGATCATCGTTAGACTAAAGATATCTTTAGTTAGAGTCTGTAAAACTCGTTGATCCCAAGAACATATCGGCAAATCCCCACTCAGGTTGGCTATCTCGAATTTGTTCATGATTTGGACCCCAAGATTACTAGAGGTCCTATAAAACATGGCGAGGTAAGTTCCCACTTGACGAGTCCCCGAGTGAGTTGGTGAGCCATACTTTTGTCACCGAATGAGCGAGAACTGGATGGTTTTTTAAGGCCTATGGTTAAAATTTTTCATCTCTTTCACTTTCCCTCACTTTTGAACTTCCTAAACTCACACCCACACAATATTTTCCATATATTTTATGTTTACCATATCTTTGTCGTCGGATTTTCTTTCGGAGTTGGATCATTTGCCACTTACATTTTCAACATATCTCATCTAAATCTAAGGTTGGTTTTCCGAACCTCGAATTTGTTTGTTGCAATTCATACTTATTTGCAATTGATTTTGTATTAGTGAAGTGTGTTAGGACTTTCTGATCTTAATTTTATATGTGTGTGATTGTTTAAATTTGATTATGTTGCCCATAATAGCTTCATTATTTAATTCCTGAGTATTTTTTGCCTTATAATTAGTTAAAATTCTTGGATTGTTCTTTCATGTTGTTGGGTCTAGTAGGGTGAAGTCTAAGTGACTAGAATTTGTGTCGTATGACATAATTTTCCCAATAATGGAGCAGTTGACGTCGTTCCTAAAGCCAAAAGTCAGGAATTGGCCAAATTTGGCCAAAGCAGGAGAAGTCTGAGTACTTAGTTTAATTTGAGGAGTGCATGTTTGTGTTTTGTTTTCGGGGGATGCTGGGTTGAATTTGGGATGTTGGGTTGAATGTAGGCACATTGGGCCATTTGACGAGTTGGGTCGAGCTCGCCAAACCATTCAGCGGTTCGTGAAATCACTCCTTATCTCTTCATACTAAATATTTATTTGGGTTCTTTAACTTTTGGGGAGAAGTCAAAGTTCGCCGAATGCACTCTGCGACGCACCAAATATCCTTCTTTATCGCCATTTGTTTGCGCCCCTAATCTTTCAAAGCATTGTAAATTTCTGCAGGCTAATACTTGCTCGCCAATTTTTTTGGCAACTCACTGAAAGATCTTCTATCTCGGAGATGCCTTTTGTATGATAATTCTTTGCGCCAATCCTTTCAAAGAGCCCGATCTCGCTCGCCAAAGTTATTTGGCAAGTCTGTCTGCAATTTTTTGTGTGCTTTTGCCTGAATTATTTCTAACCTTTTTCTGATGTTTCACAGTTATGGCAAGAACCAACATCAACATGCCACCCCATAAAAGAGGGCAGACATTACAATAAATGAAGGAGAAGCTAACCCTCCTAAAAAGAAAGACAAGAACCTCCAAAGAGAGGAAATGACAAAGGGAAAAGTCACAAATTTGAGGCCCCTGGGCACAACTCCATTAGTGAGGGCGCCCATCACGCATTCAATGAGCCGGAGTACCACTAACCCTTACAGTCCCAGCGCTTAGAGATCTGTGCTAGATCTCGTCGTGGATCAGCTATAGTCCCTTCATCTTTAACCTTAGCAGATTCAATGCTAGCTCCGACACCTATTGTAGCTCCAGTACCAGCAGTAGTTCCTCCTCCACAACAAATTAACAGATTGTATGGCAATGGGTTGCGAATGATTCTTGTAAAGAATCTACTTTCAACTAGAAACCTTAGAGGGAAGATACTCCGGGGTGAGTGAGACATTCCAGTACCATCGTTTTGAGTAGTTCACCAGGCCCCAAGGCCCCTACATTCCTACATGGGTCCGGGAGTTCTACTCTGCGTAAGGAGACTTCGTGCCAAAAAGCAAGAAGAATGCAGTGAGTTCAGACTTGTGGGGTGCATTATGGTACGAGGGACAATAATGCACTATAGAGGTGATCACATCAACACGATACTTGACATGGGGTCATAATTTGACAACCCACCTGGCTACCACTAAAATGTCATTGGATGAGCTCAAGGGCTGGCTAACGCCCCTCATATAATACACCGTCCCGAGGTGCATAGAGGTAGAAGTCCCGATCGAGAAGAGGGACATGAGTGTAGCTACACATTATTCATTTTGATGAAACAACAAATATGTTATGTCCTCCCAAAATGAATTTGTTCTATGTCATCCTAAGGCACCATGCCTGGGTCGATTATTTCTAGGAAGAGCATTGACATGAGGCTTATTACTAAGAAAGAGATGTCCTTGAGGGCAAAACATATGTAGACCTCAATTCCATTCCCGTTTCTGATAGGAGAGTTGTGCAGGTGTATTACAGTTCCTGGGTTGTAGCTAGAGATGTTGAGGTTATTCCTTCCTCCTCCACATATATCAGGTGTATAGAGGCTAAATACACTCGAGAAGAGGTTGACAGGAGGAAAGAAACCCCGGTAGTTACATGTCTGAGGGTGGATGTCGATTCAATGCCTACAGAGAAATGTTTTCCTACTCCAGCCTTCAAGCCTTCAGGTACATCTGCTCCAAAAGTTTCATCTTAACGGGCTCCATATATCTCTACCTCTGCGTAGACTTCTAGGTCACTCAGTCTATGATCCTGAAGATGGGGCACCTAGCGCATTCAATTGAGGTGAGGGCAAACCAACTTGAGAGATCTATCCCATGAATGATCAGGAGTGACATTCTTGCTTCACATACCCACTCTCCAAACTTCCGTATAAACTCTCACTCAGAGAGTTGAGACTTGTGAGAATTGGAAGGGGGAGACCTCTGAGGTTACGACTTTGAAAGCCGAAGTTGCGGATCTATGGAAGGACCTGAACTGTCTAAAGTCTACTGGGTTCACTTCACTATTGGATGTGGCTGATGAGTTTGATGACCGAAGAGACTTCAGAGATTCCTCCATCTAACACCAAAGATGTTTAGGGATGGCATGACAGCTAATGAGCCAGAAGCTGGGACCGACGGGATGTAGATAAAGGCGAGGGAGGAGAGAATTTATGGAGAACTAGAAGAGATAATTGTATAGTAGGTGATCCAAGCAACACTGATAGAGAATCCAATGGAAGCTCCTTGGGGATCTGTTATTGTTGATTCTACATCGGGAACTGATGCTTGGATATATGGAGCGACTATGCAGACATGATTTCCTTTACCTCCCTCTGTGTCTTACTTTTTATTCACTTTTGGATATTTTTCTTCCATTTTAGGACAAATATATTTTGTTTTGTGGTGGGGTGACGCCCACTTTTTGTGATTTTTGTTTTTGTTATATATTGAGTTTTTGAGCTGTAAATTGTGTTTGACAATGTTTTTGTGGATGATTGATCTTGTGTCTCCTTGTTTAAATTGTAAATAATTTTAGACCTTTTTAAAAAATTTAATGTCACCTCTTATGTGTGTTTTGATGTGGTTGTTCGCTTGAAAATTTGAGTATTGATCATGATCAATACCGATAACTTGAATAGTTCTCATAATCAAACAAAAATGAATTTGTGGCTATGATGAGGCAAAATGAATGTGCATAGGCAATATGTGAACTTTTTCCATATCATTGTGACGAGAGGATTAACAAATTGAGTTTCTTGTGATGAACATTTCACACTAGAGAAAGTGTATAGTCTTATTTTTACGTTGATGTCAATGCATTGCATGATAAGTTTATTGTGAACCATGTGTGATGGCACCTAGAATTTGCTCCGTTGGCAGGGTGGAATAAGTGATGCAATCTTTTGAAAGGATCATATGAAACATTGAAGAGTATCAAACAATATGTTATTACATCTGTTTTGTGGCCAACCTTATGAGTGTGTGATCCTTGCTTGAATACCCTTTGAGTCTTATCCTTTCTTTTAAGAAACTTGATGCAAATTGTAACCTTTCTTTATCCATTACGCATAATCCTCATGATTTGTGGTTTGTTCGAATAGCTAGCTTAGGCTAAAAGCCTAAGTTGGAGGTGAGGTGTAAAGAGAAGGCCAGTCAAGAAATGCAAAGAAGTCCACTTTTATCCATGGTTTTTGAAACAGATGGAACTCCAACATACAAAAAAAAGTAAGAAACAAAATAAAAGATAATGAAAAAGTGGTGAAATAAATGTTACCCAAAGAAAATGGGCTGTTTGGTATGTCAAAGAAAGTGAATAATGGGGTGATTTATGAGCAAGAAGGAAAATGATGAGATAAAGAAAGGAAGTTTTGTTCATACAACATTTCACGAGAAGATAAAACACTGGGCCTAAATGTCACGATCTGATACTATCTCCAAGTCGTAACTGGCGTCTTCGTACACGAAGAAGTCTTAGGCAAGCCCTTAGCATTCGTTATTGCATATTAGATAGAATAAAATGGGAAAATTTTAAAAATTTCATTTGAAGTTAAACTTCACTTCATATATCAAAATAGAACTAGCTTGTCCAACATTTTCATCTAGACATAGGATTACGAAAATTGGAACTTAGCCTTTACATCAACAACTAGTCCGATAATACGAATACAACATTGTCTTTGAATAAGGAAAGTGAAACTAGAACTAGAATCAAGCATCTCTATTCTCGGATTTGAGGCTCACCAACTTGGGAGTAACAACCAAGTTTTTTGTTATAAGCATGCTACGTTCACTTTAAAAGCATTTTTGTACATTTCAAGAACACATATACAAGTCCATACCAGAACAAGACATATCCATACTCTTAAGTAACATCATAATAGATCCGTAGTCAACATTTCATATTATAGTTCATTCTATTGGTACATTACGAGAACTTACTCATAAAACCTAATTCAAGTCTACTAGCTTAATTTGTATATGAAGTCCCATAACCCCACACACCATGAAAACTATCAACAAGAATACAAGTGTTGTCATCTACCTCATACATCATCATAACAAGTATAGCCAACAACATGCATACCAAGTGAGACAAACATCATATATATCAAGTGAAACCAACATCATGAATATTATATATATGTAAAGAACCCATCGTAGAACTCCTCTAAAGATCCATTTTTGCAATGTACAGGTAAAGTCCCATACCCTTACCCATACTTAGTAACATCTCTTAAGTAGTCCTAGTTAGTGTTCATCTTTTAACTTTCATTCGTTCGTTTTAACATTTGGGAAACTTTACCATAACCGATATAAACCATGTGAACTACATGAAATACGGTGTCAACCCCTCACACCAAAAGGAGGGTATCCTACTTGCAAAGGTAAGACATAAACATTTGTATAGCATCAAGGTGGATCTACTAGCTAAGGTTCCTACAGGGGCATATAGTTAAAGAACTACGAGGTTGTTCCTAGAAACCCTCTTTATGCTAATTAGCATTGTAGTTTCCACCTCATGAGATCATCATATGAACCTTTCTTCCTTTGTGGAGGAACACCTCTTATTGTCATCTTCACTCGGTGCTAAGCTAAATTCCCTATTTGAAGTGTCCTTAATTCTTTCTTAAACATCAATTCATAATATAGGTCTTAGGAGTTTAACCCATCATATAAAATTTACATAGCTCATAGGTTTTAAGATGAGGAATCCCTTTCATCATAAACCCAACATCGTGTGAGAATACTACTTCGTAACATAGTCATAAGATGTGTATTTAAATTACCTTCAATTCTACATAGTAACACACCCACCATTGTCTCACAATCATCACATTCATATCATTATAATACTTTTATAAATTCATCATTCATACTTCAAGTAATCAACATTACCAAAGATAAACCAACAATACTACAATAGCATGATCATAACCTTGAAGGTTGTCACGACCCGAGACCACACCCTAGAAGATAGTGTCAATATCGGTTTGTAGACCGGCGTACTTGACCTCTCGTAGAACCCTTTCGTATCGTTCATTGCATATAAACATATAAAAATTAGTGCAGAATTAAAAATTTTCACAAACATTCTATAAGTCTTTACAAACTATTTCATATAAAACTTATAGAAAATACTAAGTCTCATTTCATCAAATCTTAGACACAAGAAGACTTTGGGACACGGCCAATACAATCTGAATATAGAAATACTTAGTCAATTACAATAATTCGATAAAGGAAATAAAATACATCTATGCCTTCGAGTCAAATGAGGACATACTTCACTTCAATTGAATGATGCTACGATCCAATTCTTTCTTCCCAAACACTCCTCACCTACCAACCACTATATATATATATATATATATA